>NW_026967830.1:0-172404 GCF_028390025.1 Pseudophryne corroboree | reverse complement strand
TTTCTTCCAATGGTGGTTTCCTCTTTCCACATAAACCAGCCTATTGTGGTGCCTGTAGTTACTGACACATTCACTGAATCAGTCTCTAGATGTGGTTAGAGCTTTGAAGATTTATGTCGCTAGAACAGCTCTAATTTGGAAAACAGTCTTTGTTTGTCCTGTATGCTCCCAACAAGATTGGGTGTCCTGCTTCTAAGCAGACCATTGCCCGCTGGATTAGAGGGACGTTTCAGCATGCTCATTCCACGGCAGGATTGCAGATACAGAAGTCTGTAAATGCCTATTCTACTAGAAAGGTGAGCTCGTCCTGGCTGGCTGCCAGGGGTGTCTCTGTATTACAACTTTGCCGAACAGCTACTTGGTCAGGGGCAAACATGTTTGCAAAGTTTTACAGGTTTGACACCTTGGCCGATGAGGACCTGAAGTTTGGTCACGCAGTGCTGCAGGGTCATCCGCACTCTCCTGTCCGTATTGGAGCTTTGTATAACCCCATGGTACTGAAGTGGTCCCCAGCATCCTCTAGGACGTATGAGAAACTAGGATTTTAATACCTACTGGTAAATCCTTTTCTCCTAGTCCGTAGAGTATGCTGGGCGACCGACCCAGTGCATACTTTACCTGCAGTTCTTAGTAGTGATGTGCACCAGAAATTTTTCTGGTTTTGGATTCAGTTCCGCAGCCATGTTTTGGATTCAGACGTGTTTTGGCAAGACCTCCCTGAAAGTTGGCGTTTTTTTTTTTTTTTTTACAAAAACACCTCAAACGGCTTAAATGATAGAATTTGGGGGTCATTTTGATCCCATAGTATTAACCTCAATAACCATAATTTCCAGTCTGACACCTCACTATTTTTAGTCCTAAAATTTGCACCTAGGTTGCTGGATGACTAAGCTAAGCGATCCAAGTGGCCGACACAAACACCTGGCCCATCTTGGAGTGGCACTGCAGTGTCAGACAGGATGGCACTTTAAAAAAGTTAGCCCCAAACAGCACATGATACAAAGATAAATGAAATTAAAAAAGAGGTGCAAGATGGAATAGTCCTTGGGCCCTCCCATCCACCCTTATGTTGTATAAACAGGACCTGCACACTTTAACAAACCCATAATTTCAGCAACAGGGTCTGCCACACGGCTGTGACTGAAATGACTAGTTGGTTTGGGCCCCTACCAAAAAAGAAGCAATTACTCTCCTTGCACAAACTGGCTCTACAGAGGCAATATGTCCACCACCTCCTCCGATTCCTCACCCCTTTCACTGTGTACATCCCCCTCCTCACAGATTAATTCGTCCCCACTGGAATCCATCATCTCAGGTCCCTGTGTACTTTCTGGAGTCAATTGCTGGTGAATGTCTCGACGGATGAATTGGTTATAGTTCATTTTGATGAACATCATCTTCTCCATTTTCTGGAAGTAACCTCGTACGCCGATTGCTGACAAGGTGAGCGGCTGCACTAAACACACTTTTGGAGTACACTCTGGAGGGGGGGCAACTTAGGTTAAATAAAGCCAGTTTGTGCAATGGCCTCCAAATTGCCTTTTTCCTGCCAGTATACGTACGGACTGTCTGACGTGCCTACTTGGATGCGGTCACTCATATAATCCTCCACCATTCTTTCAATGGTGACAGAATCCTATGCAGTGACAGTAGACGACATGTCAGTAATCGTTGGCAGGTCCTTCAGTCCGGACCAGATGTCAGCACTTGCTCCTCACTGCCCTGCATCACCACCAGCGGGTGGTTTTGGAAATTTTATCCTTTTCCTGGCAGCCCCAGTGGCGGTAGAAAATGAAGGAGGAGTTGTTGGCGGGTCACGTTCCGCTTGACTTGACAATTGTCTCACCAGCAGGTCGTTTAACATATGCAGACTTGTGTCTGCCGGAAAGAGCGATACAACGTAGGCTTTAAACCTAGGATCGAGCACGGTGGCCAAAATGTAGTGATCTGATTTCAACAGATTGACCACACGTGAATCCTGGTTGTCCCACATGCCTAGCGCAATCGCTCCATCTTAGCTCCTCCTTCAATCTCTCTAGCTGCTTCTGCAAAAGCCTGATGAGGGTAATGACCTGACTCAAGCTGGCAGTGTCTGAATTGACTTCACGTGTGGCAAGTTCGAAGGGTTGCAGAACCTGGCACAAGACAGAAATCATTCTCCACTGCGCTTGAGTCCGATGCATTACCCCTCCTTTGCCTATATCATAGGCGGATGTACAGGCTTCAATGGCCTTTTGCAGCTCCTCCATCCTCTGAAGCATATAGAGTGTTGAATTCCACCTCTTTACCACCTCTTGCTTCAGTTGATGGCGGGGGGGGGGGGGGGGGGGGGGGGGGGGGGGGGGGGGGGGGGGGGGCAGGTTCAGGAGTGTTTGCTGGCGCTCCAGTCCTTCGGCATGCAGTGGAAGAATACTGAAATTGCCCCGCAATTTTTTTGGGCTACCGACAGCATCTCCTGCACACCCCTGTCATTTTTCAAAAAAAATCTGCCCCACCAAATGAGTTGTATGTGCAAAACATGGGACATGCTGGAATTAGGCCAGATGTAACTCGCGCACCATATTGGTGGCGTTGTCCAATATCATAAATTCCCAGGAGAGTCCGATTGGGGTAAGACATTCTGCGATGATGTTCCTCAGTTGCCGTAAGAGGTGGTCAGCTGTGTGCCTCTTCTGGAAAGCAGTGATACAAAGCGTAGCCTGCCTAGGAACGAGTTGGCGTTTGCGAGATGCTGCTACTGGTGCCGCCGCTGCTGCTGTTGCTGCCGGAGGCCATACATTTACCCAGTGGGCTGCAATTGCTTTTATATACAAGGGACTATAGTAGATCAATAAAAGAGGACATATACTAAAGGCATAGGAACATGTTGGTCAGTAATGCTCACACATATCTAAAGGGTGTATAATGCAGTAATAAGAAAAATGAACATAACACATGAATCTGTTTTCTCCTGTCTGTCCCTTCCTGAACTTCCCTTTTGTATACAAATAACATCCTGGCCTTTGCAATCACTGACTGGGTAATGACAACTTAACACAGCAGTATCACAAGGAATTTCACACATACCACACACACAGCACTAGACAATGCATCCCCCACTATAGTGCACTGTTATTTCAGAGTTCCTTATCTTCTGCATGCTATAGCTTGACGGAAAAGGTACTTTAACAGGTTCCAATTGGCACTTTCAGCAATGCTGGTACTTGTAGTTCCACAAACTGATTCTTGGTGAAATCACACACTTTGTTAGCTACTATTTATCAGTCTTTACCAAGAAACATATCACTGTAAACCGTTACTTATCTCACATTCCTCCAAAGTGTGTCCCTCTGCAAACTGTCCTCTCCAGGGGTCAAAAAGGAAGGTTTGAAATGCATTATCCTCTGTAGGCCACTTAACTTCATCAGACTGGGGTTCTCCCTCTCCGTAGGGCTTTCTGTACAGTCACGTGGACTTCTTCCCCAGTATTCTCCAGTCATTGTCAGCTGCATCTTAGCTATATCTTAGACATGGTTCCTTCTCCCTCCTTGGCCATCTCCTCTTCCACTCCTCTGGACAAAAGCATTCCATTCTCCACTCCCCCCTCCCCATGCCCTGTTTCTCCACCCCCTGACAGCCTCTGCGTGTCTCTCTGTATATCCTCTGAAACCCAAGGCTGTCTGGGAGATGTAGTCTCTAAACACAAAATGGCCGGTGTCCAATTTCACATTTGCTGCCTGTCATAAGCGCTGGGCGCTACATACTCCCCCTGTGGGACTGGCAATCCGCTGAAAAAGTGATGAGCCTGTTCCACACCCTGAAAAGGAATATGTGTTAAACCATTCTGTCTGTTTACACATCCACACATACCCTGACAAGCTCCTACGATGACAGGGGTGGGCCCCAAATAAGGCCAAGGGTAGACCCAGTGAGGGTGAACCACCCTGGGCACTTCAGTGGCCTTCCTAACTCATCATAAGTAAATATCATAGGGGCCCTAGTGGTGCCTCTGGGTCAGCTAATAGCTGGAAGGGCTCCCTCATCTTCCTCTGACACCCTTTCTGGTTGTTCAGATTCTCCCCCAACATGTCTCTCTTCTGGTTGGTCCTGAGCCGGTCCCTCAGGTTCTCTAACTTCCACCGTTACTTCAGGTACGACCTCCTCCAACCTGCACACCTGTTCTCCTCTTGGCTCTCCTGTAGCTCTCTCAGTAGACCTGTGGGGTCTAGTGATCTCATGACTTTGAATGACAGTCTAATTTTCCGTAGTGGGAGAATCATACCCCCCCATTTATCCTCACTACAATCTGTCTCTTTATAATCTCTAGTTTCCTCTCTCCTGGTAGACCTCAGTCTTCCTGGCTTCCTCCAGGGCACCCTCTCGGTGGTCTCAACAGCATGCTCGGTCTTGAACCTCACATCTCTCCCAATCGGTAATAGGTGTTGACGGTGATAAGTCTTTATGGGCCCTGTTTGTCCTTCAGGCCTTACACGGTAAACAGGTGCCCCAGACATTTTGGCCACCACTTCATAGGGTTCTTCTCTCCATCGATTTGCCAATTTATGCTTTCCTGGTATTCCCAGGTAGCGGAGAAGTACTCTGTCTCCTATCCCCAGTACATTCTCTTTCACACGACTGTCATATCGAGTCTTGTTTCTCAAACCAGACTTAGTAGAAGCTTCTTGAGCCAACTTGTGAGCATGTCTCAGTTCTTCTCGCAGTCTCTGCACATACTGTAAATGTGTCTCCCCCGAGTGGGAAACCTCCATTATTCCGAAACAAATGTCTACAGGCAGTCGGGCTTCTCTTCCAAACATAAGGAGGTATGGTGAGTATCCAGTTGACTCCTTTTTTGTGCAGTTATATGCATGTACTAACTGACTGACTGTGCCTACTCCAGTGTGCCTTCCTGGCAGTGCCCATCATGTTGAGAAGGGTTCGATTGAATCTCTCTGGCTGCGGGTCCCCCTGTGGATGGAATGGTGTCGTCCTCGACTTCTGTATCCCGCACAATTCGCAGATCTTTTATCAGCCGACTCTCAAAATCTCTTCCTTGATCAGAATGGATCCGGGCTGGAAGTCCATAATGCACAAAGAATTTCTCCCATAGAATCTTGGCAACAGTTGTGGCTCGTTGATCTTTGGCTGGGTAGGCCTGGGCGTACCAGTGAAATGATCTGTCACGACCAGAATATGTGCTGTGTTGCTTTCATCTGGCTCTACAGAAAGGAAATCAATACACATCAGCTCTAGTGGCCCATTACTCAAAATGTTTTTCAATGGTGCAGCTCTTTCGGGCAGTGTTTTACGCAGAATGCAAGTCCCACAATTTCTGCAATATTTTTCAATATCAGTCTCCATGGCCAATAGAACCGATCGGCAATCAACCCGCTTGTTTTCTCAACACTTAAGTGCCCATGTTGGTCATGTAGGGCATTCAGTATAGAATCACAATGTTTATTTGGCAGAACCAACTGTCTTCTTACTCTACCATCTCGGTGGGTAGATTCCCTATAAAGGAGGCCTCCTCTGACCATCAGAAATTCTCTTTGCCTGTGCAGTAAGATGGCTTCTTCTGTTTTAAGGGCCTTTGGCCCCAACCTCTCATTGTTCTTTATCATCCAATAGACCGCTCCTAGGGACAGATCTTCTAGTTGATCACTTTTCAGCTGTTTCCTACTGATCCTCTGCAGATCACCCAGTTCAAACTGACTCAGCCAGCAATAATGTTTGGGCAGTGCCGCTTCTGAAACTCCCAATGCAGTGACACATTCTCTCACAGGCGGCACCACCACTCTTCCTTCATGGCACATACCTCTTACTTCTGGAGCAGGCACTTCAACCCACTCTTCAGGTGATTCAGCATGTCTTCCAGCCAACCTGGACAAAGCATCAGCATCAATGTTTCCTGTATGACTTCAGCGTGAAGTCATACACAGCCAAAGCTGCCAGCCATCGATGTCCTGTGGCATCCAACTTTGCTGTAGTCTGGATGTATGTCAACGGATTGTGGTCAGTATGGACTTCAAATGTAGCACCATACAAATAATCATGCAGACGGTCGACAATGTTAATGCCAAGAATTCCAGCTTGTGCACAGGGTAATTCTTTTCGCTGGGTGATAGGCCTCGGCTAACATAGAGCACAGGCCTCATCTGGCCTTCTTGTTCTTGGTAAAGTACTCCTCCGAGTCCATCAAATGATGCATTTACATGAAGAATGTATGGAAGGTCAGGGTTTGCGTAGGCGAGCACTGGAGACTGGGTAAGACCCTCCTTCAATCTCTTGAATGCAGTTTCACACTCCTCTGTCCATCTTTCCCCAAATAGGTTATTATTACGGAGAAAGTGTTTGTTTCCTTCCTGGGTCATCCACCCCTTCACTGGTGGGTACCCTTTGGTTAATTCTGTCAAAGGCTTGGCTAGTTTCGAATATCCTGGAACAAATCTTCTGTAGTACCCACAGAACCCCAGAAAAGACCTCAGTTCCTTTAGTTTTGTGGGCCGTGGCCACTCTTCCACAGCTTCTACTTTGGCTGGGTCAATGGAGATCCCTTCTCTGCTGACAATGTGCCCAACATACTTGACTTGCTTCTGGCATAGTCGACACTTTTCTAAAGATAGCTTTAGCCCTTTACTCTTCAATCAGTCAAGTACTTTGAGCAATCGCTCGTTATGTTCTTGTAGAGTCCTCCCAAAAACAATCAAGTCATCCAGATACACGATTACCTCACGGAAATTCATGTCCCCCACAGTCTCATCCATGCACCTCTGAAAGGTGGCTGGGGCACCTTTTACCCCCTGTGGCATTCTCCTTGAACTGAAAGAACCCTTCAGGGCATATGAAGGCTGTCTTCTCAGCATCTCCCGGACTCCTTAGAATCTGGTAGTACCCACTCCTGAGGTCTAGCACCGAGAACCATTTGCTTCCTTGCAGACAGTCAAGTGCCTCATCAACTTTGGGCACTGTGTACTGGTCTGGCACTGTTCGCTTGTTAAGAGTTCGGCAGTCTACACACATCCGGATATCACCATTCTTCTTACGAGCCAACACTATTGGAGAGGCATAGGGACTCTCTGATTTTTCAATGACCTCATTCTCCAGTAGACCTTTCAGATGACTTCTTACATCATACAAATCCGCAGGGGCCAATCTTCGTGACCTTTCTCGAAAGGGTTTTTCATCAGTAAGACGAATCTTATGTTGGAACCCCCTAGCCAGCCCTAGGTCCCAATCTCCTAGGGAGAAAACATCTCTCCTCTCTAACATTTCTTTGACCAGTCTGTCTAGATCGGCTTTCATGGCATCTGTACCTTCAAAGCATGGTTGGAAACTGTCTGCAACCAACACACTTTTTTTCTGAGCTTCTTCTGCCTCCTTTTTTCGATAGGCCGCCAGGCATACAGGATGAATGGTGAGCATCTGGTAATATTCCTTTCCACCCTCCTCTCTGCACCATTGGGCTAGTGTATTGAACAAATGGGCATTGGTTCCTATGATAGCTTGCATATCTCTATCCTCTTCTGGATCGGGACACACAAGGGCGACTACTTGCACTTCTTTTTCAATCCCAGCCACTTCTCTTGGGAACTTGAGGTCCACTGTGATGTATCCGAGATATGGATAGCTCTGTTCACTGAGGCCCCAGATGGTCAGCCCAGACAATGGATATACCTTGACATCCGACAGATTCTCGCGAATCCTTATACGATGCCAATAGGACGCAATCCTTATTATGGTCACAAACATCTGTCTGCCCAGACTCGGCGCATGTGCGACATAAATGAAACCTTAGTTTACCATGCATTTTAACAGGTAGAACCGGAAAGAAAAGACCCCTGGGTGGGTACACTTTTACTTTGGCAATACCGAAATACGCTGTAATATCCTCAAATTCATGATATGATTTTTGGATGCTGTATTGGATAAGTTTTGGTTTTGTTGACAAATGGGTATTCAAATGCAGTGGGTACGCCATTAATCACTGCATAACCATCCAGGTGATAGGTTCCAACTTTCTTTTCACCGCCTTGTAAAGCGTGCCTTATTTTTATGCCTTCTTTGTGTTCTATGTACATCAACCAATGTATAGCGGGTGTTGAGTAACGCTTCTGAGTTTTGTGGTAGTTATCACCCGGTACAAGTGCCAGAGGATTTTCCTTTAAAAACTTGCATCGGTACATGGCCATGCAAACAGAAGCTAAAGTTGTAATCTTAGCGGTAAAGATTTACCGGAGCCCTTGGATCCTCGTGCAGCACTTTACGGCGGTCGTACAAACGCCATAAAGCTGTATCACAAAACACCTGAAGACAAGCAGATACACTACTATGATTTTACCAGTTCGTACCCATTTGTACCCACCCAGGGGTCTTTTCTTTCCGGTTCTACCTGTTTAAAATGCGTGGTAAACTAATGTTTCCTTTATGTCGCACATGCGCCGAGTCTGGGCAGACAGATGTTTGTGACCATAATAAGGAAAGCAGAGCAATAACAGGTACGTGGTCTACTCCTGAGTTAAAAATGGCTGTAGACAAGGGGTACATAGTGTGTAAAATCTATGAGGTGTGGCATTTTGATGAACGATCTGACGATTTGTTTTCAGATTACATTAAAATGCATCTCAGGGATAAACAAGAGGCTTCTGGTTACCCTGAATGGTGTACAGACTTTGAGAAACGTAAAGCGTATATAGATGCCTATCAAAAAAATGAAGGTGTGTCTTTTAAGACCCGATCACATAGAAATCAATCCTGCAAAAAGACAAATTTCAAAATTGTTTTTAAACTCCTTGTGGGGAAAGTTTGGTCAACGTAGTAACATGTCCAATACGTGTCTAGTGTCTGACCCCGACAAGCTTTTTGAATATGCATTTTTACCGCACTATGATGTATCTGCTTTAGACTTCATAGATGATGATACAGTTATGGTGAATTGGAAATATGCCAAAGACCATTACACCAAGTCATCAAGTAGTAATATCTTCATTGCCGTAATGACAACAGCATATGCCCGCATTGAATTGTACAATCTATTGGATAGATTACAAGGGCGTTGTCTTTACCATGATACAGATTCTGTGATTTTTGTCAGTATGCCCGGAGATTGGAATCCGCCATTGGGTGATTATCTAGGTGCGCTGACTAGCGAACTGCCAACGGGGACACATATAACTGAGTTTGTCTCATCAGGTCCCAAATCATACGGCTATCGCCTAAACAATGGAAAGACCTGTTTAAAAGTTAAAGGTATAACGCTCAATGTTGATAATGCGCAACATGTTAACTTTGACAGTCTGAAAGATCTGGTCTTAGATTATCCTTTAAACCCAGGCGGTGTAGATCAGAAAAAAATTGTGATCCATCAACCCGGTATAGTCCGGTTTAAAAAGTACTGGCAGATTGAGACGCGTACGCTGCAGAAAACGCAAAAGTGTGTTTACACTAAATGGAAACTTACAGATAACTTCACAACCCTTTTATTTGGGTATTAAGATGGACATCCGGTTGCAACACCCCTTCTCATGTATTTTAGCAGGTCCCTCCAATTCAGGGAAAAGTTATTTTGTGAAAATAATGCTGCAAAATGCCACTACACACCTGTCACACGTGCCTGATAATATTGTTTGGTTTTATGGCTGTTGGCAGTCTATGTATGATCAGCTACTACGTGATTTCCCTGGTATTCGTTTTTTAGAGGGGTTACCTGAGACTTTTAATGATGACCAACTTTTTCCCCCTGATAGGATTAATTTAGCAGTTGTTGATGATCTGATGGAAACGGCTAGTAATAGTTCTGAGATTGAGAAAGCTTTCACAAAGTAGGTACATCATAGAAATCTAAGTATCATGTACCTTGTACAAAATGTATTCTGTCAAGGAAAAAAGAGCAGAACGATACATTTAAACACAAAATATATGGTGTTGTTCAAAAACCCCTGTGATAAATTGCAGGTGTCGACACTGGCTAGACAAATGTATCCAAACAATAGTCATTTCTTTCTAGATGCTTTTGAAAATGCAACAGCTAAACCTTATGGCTATTTACTGGTTGATTTAAGAACAAATACGCTAGATGAGTACCGTTTGCGAAGCGGTTTATTCCCACCTGATGTTCCGGTTGCTTATGTCATTAAAAAGCGCTGTTCTAAAAAGCCATAATTGAACAACTTTTAGTCATTCATCATAGACCTATCAGCGATGAACATGTCAGCCCGACTACGTCGTAATTGGGGCCTTTTAAAGATGCTAATAAAGGCGAAACCTACCCAAAGAAATGCTATTTTATCTAATGCTTCAAACGATTTAGTGACAGTCATTTGTGAGATAGCCCTTAACACGCTTAAAGGTAAAATACCGTTGACACAACGACAGTTGAAGTACCTTAAAAAGAAGCGTGCCCTTATAAAATAACTTTGTAATAAGAAATACGCCATTGGTAAAAAGAAGCGTTTAGTGAAGCAATCGGGTGGATTTATTGGTTCGCTGCTTGGTTTTGCTATTCCGTTAATAACAGGCCTTCTGACTAATCGCTGATGGAATATGCTGAGAATGTTTTTGGTGCCTCAACATCAGATCGTTTACACAACAAACCGAGCAGCGATGACATACGTAAAACAGCCACACAGGGTCTAGATGCAAAAATCATCAACATACTACAGAATAACCATTTATCCGAATATGAAAAGGCAAAACGATATACAGCTGCACTGCAGAGATATCTGGTGTTGAGTAAACAGTCTGATAGAGAAATGTCAGCTTTAACTCTTTTATCACCCGGTCCAAATGCTTCTGATGAGTCAATTAATGCTGCACAAACAGATGATACTGATGATGTTTATAATGAAATTTTGAGCAGTGTTAATACCCGGTATAAGAAAAACTGTGACATATTATTGAGTAAAATGACACGTTCTAAACACATCACAAGCTGGAATACTAAAGGCGAATTCCTGTATAAAGGTCATTTAATAAGAAGCATTACGCAAAACCATAGCGTGTCGAGTCGTAATACGCCAAATGGTTGGCACGAATTTATGCGTGCTATGTCTGAATTAAATATACCGTCCACTGTAGTAGTTAATGGTGCAAATAGACTACAACTAGACCGTTTAAAAGCAGAGACACACACTGGGGTAAATTTACTAACATTCATAATTTTTGGAAAAAGGTCAAAGTTCAATCACGAATGACATCGAAAGTGTAAAACTGCAACTTTTTGAATTTATTACGACTAATTTACTAAGCGGTCGTATTCGGGTTTTTCTTTTCTTCCGATGTCGATGTCATTCGTGTTTTTTTATTTTATTTATTTTTTTACGGCAGTGATTAGCAAAACACTGCCGACTTTTTTTACAATGAATCTCGGCCGGATCTGTGATCCGTGCTGGGGTTCTTTTTTTTTTATTTTTATTTTTAAATTAAACAATGTAAAATCATTAAAAAAAATTGCGTGGAGTCCCCCCTCCTATGCATAACCAACCTCGGGCTCTTTGAGCCGATCCTGGTTGCAGAAATATGGGGAAAAAAATGACAGGGGTTCCCCCATATTTAAGCAACCAGCATCGGGCTCTGCGCCTGGTCCTGGTTCCAAAAATACGGGGGACAAAAAGAGTAGGGGTCCCCCGTATTTTTAAAACCAGCACCGGGCTCCACTAGCTGGACAGATAATGCCACAGCCGGGGGTCACTTTTATATAGTGCCCCGCGGCCGTGGCATCAAAAATCCAACTAGTCGCCCCTGGCCGGGGTACCCTGGGGGAGTGGGGACCCCTTCAATCAAGGGGTCCCCCCCAGCCACCCAAGGGCCAGGGGTGAAGCCCGAGGCTGTCGCCCCCCCCCCCACCCAATGGGCTGCGGATGGGGGGGGCTGATAGCCTTTGATGTAAATGAAAAGATATTGGTTTTAGTAGCAGTACTACAAGTCCCAGCAAGCCTCCCCCGCATGCTGGTACTTGGAGAACCACAAGTACCAGCATGCGGCGGAAAAACGGGCCCGCTGGTACCTGTAGTACTACTACTAAAAAAATACCCAAAAAAACACGACACACACACACCTTGAAAGTATAATTTTATTACATACATACATACATACATACATACATACCTATCTATGTTCCCACGCAGGTCGGTCCACTTGTCCAGTAGAATCCAAGGGTACCTGTTGAAAAAATTATACTCACGAGATCCAGGGGCCCAGGGTCCTCGTCGCATCCATTTATAATCCAGGTACTTGAATAAAAAAACAAAACGCAGAGCCGAGCCACTAACTGAAAGGGGACCCATGTTTTCACATGGGTCACCTTTCCCCGAATGCCAAAAACCCACTCTGACTTCTGTCTAAGTGGGTTTCTTCAGCCAATCAGGGAGCGCCACGTTGTAGCACTCTACTGATCGGCTGTGTGCTCCTGTCCTAACTGACAGGCAGCACACGGCAGTGTTACAATGTAGCGCATATGCGCTACATTGTAACCAATGCTGGGAACTTTCTGCCCTGCGGTTGACCTAAAGTGACGTCACCGCTGAGCAGAAAGTTCCCAGCATTGGTTACAATTGATTGAAGGGGTCCCCACTCCCCCGGGTACCCCGGCCAGGGGTGACTAGTTGGATTTTTGATGCCACGGCCGCAGGGCACTATATAAAAGTGACCCCCGGCTGTGGCATTATCTGTCCAGCTAGTGGAGCCCGGTGCTGGTTTTAAAAATACGGGGGACCCCTACTCTTTTTGTCCCCCGTATTTTTGGAACCAGGACCAGGCGCAGAGCCCGATGCTGGTTGCTTAAATATGGGGGAACCCCTGTCATTTTTTTTTCCCCATATTTCTGCAACCAGGATCGGCTCAAAGAGCCCGAGGCTGGTTATGCTTAGGAGGGGTGACCCCACGCATTTTTTTTTGTGAAAAAATCTACTTTCCCACCGATAGACATGCACGGATCTCATGGATCCCTGCATGCCTATGCAATCACGGCTCAAAAAAGCAGGTCTGCTTTTTTTTTTTTTTTTTAGCACTTTTTTGCGATTTGTAATTTTTCACGGCAGTGCTTTCCTCTTTGGAGATTTGCACTTTTTAGTAAATGACCGAGTTCTACTAATTTGCTGGCGTTTTCTGACCGATGGTGTATTCCTTCGTATTTTTTTACAACTACTTTCAAAAAAATACGAATGCCCTCATCTCTGCCGTGATTTGAGTTTAGTAAATTACCGAGATGACACTTTGAAGAAAAAACGGCATCTCGGTCAAAATCGTGACCTTAGTAAATTTACCCCACAGTGTCTGATGGCACTGTCCCAGAACCATCACCGCTACAAAACCTTAAAAAAAGACGTATAAATGTTTTAAATTCCCCAGGCCTAACTACACCACATGGCTATTTATTACCTAGGAAAAGAGATGTTGGTCTGTTCCAGGAATCACATTGGTTGACACTATAGTCTATAACTATTTTATATTGATTTATTTTATTTTTTTTGTATATTAGAATTTGTGATTTAATTTGTACCATAATGTTTGTTTTGTAATAATACTAAACTGTGTTAACAAATATTTGGTTTGTTTTGTAATAATAGTACATTGTGTTAACTCATATTTTAAAAATGTAAAGAAATGCTGTGTAATAATATTGCCACAGCACTGTATCTCTAAATAAACTTTTAGTGATCCAATAAAAATATATTTATGATTTACAATAACTGTTTTGTCCTTTGCAGTCTTCTTTTAAATTTACTGATTAGAATCAATCACATAACATACAGTTTAAAACATTGTTCTTTATTTTAAAATCAATATAGTTATACAGCATTGTACATAAAATGCATCAAACACAACGGTTATTACAACAAGTTACACAGTTCTGTATATATTTATCCGTATAATGACTCAAACAATGACTTCTTGGCATGTGATTTACAAAATTTGAAACTAAACGATCATTGCGTTTTGTATCATTACTAAACTTGGTCAAGGAATCTTCATATTTGTAGTTTTTACACATAAAAAATATAAAGTAGATACAATATTGACCACAAACATCACTTGAAAAAGCTTGCAACTGACGTTTTTGGTGGCGAATACTTTTTGAATTAAAATGTAAAAAATGTATTATATTCTTTGGGAAAATGGAACTGTCTGGGGCGAGGCCACAAGAATCAAAAAATAACAAATGCTATGCTCATTAAAATAAACGGCTAACCAGTGTTCACCAGGTTGTTCGCTAGTATGAGTGTTGATTACAAATGCGCATGGGTATTGTGTCAGTTTACCGTCCGGTAGCATGTCACATGGATAGGTTCCTTTAAAAACATGTCGCGTGCTTGGCATCGCGTACAGAATGCAATTTCATCTGTAATATGTAAATTTTTTGAACAATGAAATGGCGATTGTTAAAATATGCAAAAATAAATTATTTCATTTATAGATAATCGTACAACACATTGCGCCTTTGATTAATCTCAATGATATTATCAAATAAAGCATATATTATTACATTGACTGTCCGGTCCAGCGCTTCTGCAAAGCGGAATTCTGCACGTAAATTGCCTGTTCTTGTTAACGATAGGTGTTCCACACACTCCTGTTCAGGTGACAGATCGAAAGCGAAAAGCGTGTAACCATCGAGGTACTCTTCACGATCAATCAGTATACCAGAATCTGATTTCTGCTTATTTGTAATCTGTATGAGCGACATGTACTCACGCACTGCATTACTGTGTTCAAAGTCTGGTTGAAACGGCTTGACCGGGTGCGGGGATCCGTCCAGGTAGAGAGATGCAAAATTTACGTTTATGTTCAAAGCGTAATGGGATCGATCATAAGCTCCTGAAAATGCTTCGTTGTCTACAAACGCAGCTATGACTGTTTTTGGCACTTGTCCTAAAAACAAATTTTCTAAATTAAATACTCTACTGCCTGTAGGAACACTGTAGATTTTCATCCCTACACGATCAATTGCATATTTTGCGTTGCCATTCAGCAAAGCCTGCGCATGTCCGATCCAGATGGACGGCGAGTCCTGAACTCTTTTCACAAACAATGAAGCTGTGACGATCTGTATTTTAAAGGCATCTGCCTCCGCCGACATTAAGCAGAACGTGTCTTTGTTTCTGGTTAGTTTTATCTTCTAATCAACACCATTTAAGATTAGTTTATGTTGATGAAAAAGGTCGCAGTGCAGAGGACCCAGTAATTCAACTGTGCGACTCAGCGCTGTTGCTCTCGCACGCTTTATAAAGCTTGTATTTGCCCCATCCAGAGCCCTGGTGTTATGTTCTCCAGCCACATCTTTGTAAAATAAGCCTGTTGTGTGCTTTGTGGATAAAGCATCAGAGCTGTAATTCAATATGGTCTCAATGTATGCTCGATAGGCGTAAAGATTGTTGGATTGAGATATGAGTCTGTCACCCAAAGAAACATCCACCTGACTGAACAACGTCGCTATGGGATAATTAATAAGGGCTACCAGTGCCCCTTGGGGTATCGGATTGTTGTCGGTTCGTACGATCTTACACGTCACGTACAGCAGAGTGTTGTTCAGATCGTAGTAATTGGACGGGGCGATCGGGCACAGGTTTAAATTCCATATAGTATTTTGAAAAATAGCAGAAAAAGACCAAAATTGGACAGTGTATAGACCTAAGTAGGGAGATAACAATATATGTTATCAGTAATATACAGTCCTGGTTGATGGTGCACCCAGAGCCAGAAGTACGTAGACTATGCAATGGGAGAGGACAGAAGGCTCTTGTGTGGGCGCACTCTTAAATAGAAAATAATATACTTGAAAGTATTAAAGAGAATATTTTAAGATATAACTTTTATTAATAAAGTTAAAACACAGATAAACTTCCCACAAATCTTGTAAAATAACCATAGATTATTGAGGAAATAAAAAATGTTCTGGTCTCTTAAGTCGTAAGAGTATGGAAAGGGTTGTAGACATGGAGTAGTCATACCCCCATTTCCCCTGACCAGTACAGTATTTCTGTATTAATGGAACCGGGGGTTTTAGTCACAACACAGTTTCAAAATAATTAGGCTACAACTGGCTGAAATGGTAATCAGTGGTCACCACTCAAGGAATTATACCCCTGAGTATTGTTAGCATGCCAACGCCCTAAATGCGGGCAGAAATTGTGAGCAAGAAGTTATGGTCAGTTGATGTAGATATTTGAAACAATCAAAAGGAAGAGAAAGTGGAATTAGTGGTGAATTATACCCCTGAATATTGTTAGCATACCATCGCCCTAATTGCGGGCAGAAAATGTGAGCAAGAGGTTATGGTCAGTTGATGTAGATATTTAAAGCAATCCAAGAGAGAGAAGGTAGAATTAGTGGTGATACTGCTGTTGGTGTGTGTTGGTCACATAAGAGAGGAAATTAATTCCTGACCTACTACACCAGGTATTCACAGGCAGTCACCTCTCCTGATACTAACCTGGCCCAACGCTGTTTGGCTTCCAAGATCGGACGAGATCGGGCACTGACAGCGTGGTATGGTCGTAGGGATTTATGTGTACACCAATGAGAGTGCACCTATATAGGAAATTGAAATTGAGAAGTGAAGGGTAGAGATGATAGAAAAAGAAAATAACGAAGTGAGATAAGTACGTGAAAATGTGTGGATCTGCTTTCCACGTTAGACCCGGTTTGAGAGATTCCACTAGTGTGGTACTCTATCCCGAGAATCGTGAATGAGAGTCCACGAAAATTGGTGAACACAGTTATGAAGATATTCCGGTTAGTATCTGTAATTGAAAAATGCAAAGATTAAGCTGTCATTAGGCGGTATACGACATTCAGGTGGGGCTGAGCCCAATGACCAACCTAGGACGTTCGTAAGCGTCAGAAAAATATTATAACCTTAGGCAGATAGTGGTTTTTTGTTTAACCTTGTGCCAAAGAGTGCGTATAGGGTTATTTATGAAGGTACAGATAATATAACCCCTAAAGAGTAGAAAAACATACAAATCAGCAAAGAAATGAGAGGAATAATAATAAAGAAATGAAAATAAAACTTAAGATGAAAAATAAAAAAGTAAGCTAAATTAGGTAATATGACCCGGTAGCATAAAACAAACTGCTCGATGTACTGTACCATGCAAAAATGATGATGTTGATATAAATACTATATCCCTTAAAGATGAGAGGTATATGAGGTACACATAAATAAACCGATTCTGATGTAAGTAGTATAACCCCTAATAGGTGAGGCTATATGCGTTAATATACCCAGTTGTTAATGTAGCAAAAATTGGGATAATTGGTATGCTGCACAGGACAAGGCTAAGATCCTATTATGGACATGCGGAATACTGGTAGCAAATTAATAAGACATAAACAGTGAGTTCCTATCCCTAGAAAAAAATGTCAGAGCAGATACAAAATAAACTGACCAAAACAAATGCTGGCTTAATACCAATGGTTCAAGGTGACTCACAGAGTAGCCTCAAATACATAGGAGGCTGAGTACTTGGCTGGTCTAACGGCAATGATCCTTACAACAAGGATGATCTAAGTAATTAGAAGGAGCTTACGATTCTCCAATGGGTTAATTATGATCCGTTAGAATAGCGCCATGATATGACTGTGTGGACGGAGTTCCCCGCAGAAAACGCGTTTCACCCTGTGGGCTTGTTCACTTCCTGGTTCCGTACAGTGGGGTGGGTTGGGATGATACTTAAGGGCGGCTGGTGGCGTGATTAACCAATAAGAGAGAGCCGCGTATTAGCGCTGTGCCTAGCGGTTGCTAGGTAACGAGATAGCGGAGGTGCAGTCGCAGTTGAAAGTCTGATTGGAGGACGCGATCTCGCGAGAATATGGACGCCATATTGGTAATGGGAAAAGGGCAAAAGGGCTGAAGCGGAGTGACACAGATGAGAACAGTGTATCCAGCGCCGCTGGCTGGATGACAGCCTGGCGGAAATGGGCAAAATATAATAAATAACATATGAGTGGTTATGCTGCTTGATAGTCTGTATGTATAAATAAATAAATAAATTGCGAGGCTGAGACGATATTTGAAAAGGGGAAAAAATGGGTGTGATGCCAGGGATGTGTATGGAGAGTATTAAGTGGGTGGGGATGAGTGGAAACAAAGGTAGGAGGGGAGGAGAGGGGGGAGGGCTAATGGGATATGTGTGGGGGCAAATGAATTAGATATAGGGTGGAGAGATTGTATGTCGGCGAGGGGTAATGGAGGATGGGTGTAGGGATCGTTTGCTGGTGTTAGTGTAGGAAATAAAAGGGGATGGGGTGATGTTACGGACTGGGCAGGGAGAGAATTGTGGACAGATTGTGGTGGCATGTGTCGGGCAATGGGTATGTGTCAGATAATGTGATGATGGGTGTGTGTTGGATGGAGGAGGTGGGAGGGTAGTGAATTGGTGAGTGAGTGGATTGTGGAGGAATTGGTGCAAAGTGGTATGGTGTGTGGATAGTGTAGATAAAGTGTGTATGATGGATATGGCTGGGGGGGGTTTTAGTTGATCATGGTGTGGGCGATGTAATAAAGGGGAGGGAGGGGGGGGGGAAAGAAAAATAGAATAAAATGAAAGAAGAGAAAACGAATTAAATAGGATTGATTTGAATTAGTGAGGTGTGCTGGGGGATGTGTACTGAGGGAGTGAAAATAGTAACTGTATAGCAGTGGGGGTGAGAGGATTACCAGAGAATGAAGGGGATTTACAGAAAAGCCCCATAATTTATAGTTTAATTGAGGCCATGGGGCTTCAAGGAATTAAGACGAAAGATCCACTCACTTTCTTTTTTATATAGCTCCTTGGTAAGGTCCCCTCCTCGTATACCCAAATGAACGCAGTCCAGGCCAAAGGTCTTAAAGTCCTTGATTGATCCTTGGTGACAGAAATGAAAATGTCTGGCCACAGATGTAAGCTGTTTCATCCGTGCCAGGTCCCTGGAGGCATTACGGATGTTTCCAAGATGTTCTAAAATTCTCTATTTAAATTTGCGAGTGGTCATGCCTATATATTTGGAATTGCATCCACAGGTTATACAGTAAATCATGGCCTGGGTATTGCAATTAAAGAAATGTTGCAGGGTGACTGATTGGCCATATCTATCCATGACGCTGTTGGTTTTCAAGATCTGCGGGCACGCCTTACACTGTCCACAGGGAAAGGAACCTGTGATAGTGGGTTTTTTAGGGGGAGAGGTAATCAAATGGCTGCGCACTAATTGATCTTTCATATTTTTCGATCTGCGCCAGCTCATTTGTAACGGAGAATCAAAGAATGGTGCAAGGTCAGGATCAAGCTGGAGAATGGGGAGATGTCTGGCTATAGCTTCCTTCAGCATCCTCCATTCGGGACAGAACGTGCCGATGAAACGGATAGTATCTTCCTGCTCTGTGTCCTTGATCTTTTTACCAAAGATCAAGTTATCTCTCTTAATGGCTACAGTGGCTGTATATGCGCGTTTAAGTGAGCGTTTACTATAGCCTCTGGCTAGTAAACGCTGAGTAAGTTCCATGCTCTTAACTTTGAAACTGTGATCTTCTGAGCAGTTGCGCCTTAAACGCAGATATTCCCCTTTTGGGATGTTTTCAATTGTGGGGGGGAAGTGAGAGCTTGTCTGGTAAAGGAGACTGTTAGTTGCAGTCTCCTTTACGGTATAATTCCGTTTCCAGAAAGCCGGTCTCAGACCTGTAGACATTGAGATCTAGGAATGGTACCATTTGAGGACTGATGTGATGTGTCAAGATGATGTTGAGATCATTTTGGTTGAGGGTCTGAATAAAGTCCATGAGCAGATTTCTGTTGCCATTCCAAATCATGAACACGTCGTCGATATACCTCAACCATAGTACTATATGTATAGTATATTTTTCATTTGAGGTATTGAATACGTGAAAGTGCTCCCACCACCCTAAGAAGAGGTTCGCATATGTGGGTGCACATGCCGCGCCCATTGCGGTTCCCCTAATCTGTAAAAAGAATTGGTCTTGAAAAACAAAATAATTTTTGGAAAGAACAAATTCAAGCAACTGTAGGAGAAAATCAGAAAAGTCGTTAGTGTTAATTTGATCCAGAAAAAACTTGACCGCTGTGAGGCCATGATGATGGTTGATGCTCGAGTACAGTGCCTCAACATCTAGGGTCACCAAAAGAAAATCTTGTTCAAAGTGAATATCATGAATTTTCCTGAGTAGATCCGCGGTGTCTTGTAAATACGATGGTAATTCAAGAACAAAATCACGTAAATGCAAGTCAAGAAAACGACTGGGTTGCTCTAAGATCCCACCTTTTCCAGACATAATCGGCCTGCCAGGTGGCTGATGGATGTTTTTGTGGATCTTGGGCAGGAGATAGAATGTTGGGGTTTTGGGATTGTGGACAGTGAGATATGCGGCCTCTTGTTTGGTGATCGTGCCCTGTGCCCTGGTTTCTTGTATCAGAGACGTATATGCTTTCAAAAACCTTTTTGTTGGATCACTAAGGAGCTTTTTGTAACACAGAGGATTAAATAACTGTCTGTGTGCTTCAGCAATATACATACTCTGTGGCCAAAGGACAATATTGCCACCTTTGTCCGATGGTTTAATCACTACATCTCGCCAGGTTTCCATGTCTCGTAAGGCTTGTCTTTCCTTATACTTGAGATTCCTGGGAAATTGTTGATGGCCAGTTGTAGTTTGAACAAAAATGTGGTCAAATTCTTTACACTCTGTTGAGGAAGACCTTAATCTCCGGGCTGGTATTGTCCGGAGGAAAGAAGGACGATTTTGGTTTACATTTGGGTCGGTTGGGTGTGTTCATTTCCATGTTTGATTCAATTTGGAGTTCTTCTAAGACTTGAATGGCTTGAAGATCAATAGTTGAAAGTTCTGTGCTCCATGCACTCTCTGTTCTCGATTGTTGTTTGACAAAGAATTTTTTGAGGAGGAGCTTCCTTCCAAATAATCTCAGGTCTTTCTCCCAAGAAAATCTGTTGAACGATCTAGAGGGAGAGAAGGACAGACCTTTTGCAAGTACCTCCATGTGAGCAGGAGAGAGAGATCTGTTAGTGAGATTGATAACCTGTAGAGAAGAGGAGGGGGAAGGATTATCCTGAGTTAGCGTGTTGTTTTTCTCTGACGGGCAGGATATCGAGCAGTCCTTGACGTATCCCAATCTGGGTTGCGCCTGTCGTTTTTTCTTTCCCCCTCGCCTGGTTTTCCTTGGTTTTTGTTCCTGCCTCTTGGCTTTTGACCCTGGCCTAAAAAACGTGGGGAGAAATCTTCCACCCCTTCTCGGCCGTATGCGGTGTTCTCTAAGGTCTCACTGGCTGAATCTCCACTTGTGGAGGACTCAAATTCAGAGAAGGTAGAATCTTCCCTCTGTTTACGGTTCCTGGTCGGGGGTATCGGATTCCACCTGAAAATATCACCCCTTGCAAAGTCCCGTTTGTCCCTGATAAATTTGTTACGTTTACGGTCCACTATAGTTTGTTCATATAGTTTAAGTTCGTTTTTATGTTTTTCAAATGCAGTCTGAAAGGATAGATCTTTTTCCCAGGTTTCAAGGTTTTTGCCCAGTTCATCAATTTCTTTTTCCACTTGATCTATAAGAAGTGTATCGTGTTTAATCAGAAGATGTAACAATTCGTTCGAGCACTTCAAAAGTGCCGCCTCCCACTCTGTCTTAAGATTCTCAGTAGCAAGTGGAAATGAGGGAAATACTTTCGGCCTCAGTCCTCGGGGCACAATCTTGTGTTTCAGATAATTTTCTAATGTGACGTCCCACGACAAGCGTGTTCTTTTCTGTAGGCTTTTTTGTAATCTAGAGAAAGTGGTCCTCCAATCAGAGTTACTTGAAGACACCTCAAATGTTTCAGAGAAGGGGTCGCCAAAATTCTCCAGATTTTGACGCTTGGTTAATTCCGCTTTTAATGAGAAAGAGGTCATATTAATGACCAAAGATAGGTCAGATAGAATGAGGGCTGAAAATAAATTGGAGGCTGCTAAAAGAGAGATGTGGGAAGGAGGGATAGATAGATTAAGACTCAAAATAAAGACCATGCCAACCGATCAGAGACTGTTTTTGCAACAGCGTAGGATACTAGCAAGTGGACAGGGGGCGATCGGGCACAGGTTTAAATTCCATATAGTATTTTGAAAAATAGCAGAAAAAGACCAAAATTGGACAGTGTATAGACCTAAGTAGGGAGATAACAATATATGTTATCAGTAATATACAGTCCTGGTTGGTGGTGCACCCAGAGCCAGAAGTACGTAGACTATGCAATGGGAGAGGACAGAAGGCTCTTGTGTGGGCGCACTCTTAAATAGAAAAGAATATACTTGAAAGTATTAAAGAGAATATTTTAAGATATAACTTTTATTAATAAAGTTAAAACACAGATAAACTTCCCACAAATCTTGTAAAATAACCATAGATTATTGAGGAAATAAAAAATGTTCTGGTCTCTTAAGTCGTAAGAGTATGGAAAGGGTTGTAGACATGGAGTAGTCATACCCCCATTTCCCCTGACCAGTACAGTATTTCTGTATTAATGGAACCGGGGGTTTTAGTCACAACACAGTTTCAAAATAATTAGGCTACAACTGGCTGAAATGGTAATCAGTGGTCACCACTCAAGGAATTATACCCCTGAGTATTGTTAGCATGCCAACGCCCTAAATGCGGGCAGAAATTGTGAGCAAGAAGTTATGGTCAGTTGATGTAGATATTTGAAACAATCAAAAGGAAGAGAAAGTGGAATTAGTGGTGAATTATACCCCTGAATATTGTTAGCATACCATCGCCCTAATTGCGGGCAGAAAATGTGAGCAAGAGGTTATGGTCAGTTGATGTAGATATTTAAAGCAATCCAAGAGAGAGAAGGTAGAATTAGTGGTGATACTGCTGTTGGTGTGTGTTGGTCACATAAGAGAGGAAATTAATTCCTGACCTACTACACCAGGTATTCACAGGCAGTCACCTCTCCTGATACTAACCTGGCCCAACGCTGTTTGGCTTCCAAGATCGGGCACTGACAGCGTGGTATGGTCGTAGGGATTTATGTGTACACCAATGAGAGTGCACCTATATAGGAAATTGAAATTGAGAAGTGAAGGGTAGAGATGATAGAAAAAGAAAATAACGAAGTGAGATAAGTACGTGAAAATGTGTGGATCTGCTTTCCACGTTAGACCCGGTTTAAGAGATTCCACTAGTGTGGTACTCTATCCCGAGAATCGTGAATGAGAGTCCACGAAAATTGGTGAACACAGTTATGAAGATATTCCGGTTAGTATCTGTAATTGAAAAATGCAAAGATTAAGCTGTCATTAGGCGGTATACGACATTCAGGTGGGGCTGAGCCCAATGACCAACCTAGGACGTTCGTAAGCGTCAGAAAAATATTATAACCTTAGGCAGATAGTGGTTTTTTGTTTAACCTTGTGCCAAAGAGTGCGTATAGGGTTATTTATGAAGGTACAGATAATATAACCCCTAAAGAGTTATGTTCACCACTGGCCGCTATATAAATTTCCAGCGGTGCTGTCTCGGATAACGCTGCTAAAGGTTGAACCTCAACGTATTATTTATTATTATCATTTATTTATATGGCGCCACAAGGGTTCCGCGGCGCCCAATTACAGAGTACATATGCACATAATCAAAACAGTGACTTACAGTTGAAATCAATTTTGGACAAGTACAGGGTAACTAAGCATAACTACACCAGTAAATGACAGAGATAAGTTCAAGGTGGCCCAAAAACTGATTTGGGCAGTTGAGAATTATTAAAGAAGAAATGGGTGAGCACATGAGGGAAGAGGGCCCTACTCGTGAGAGCTTACATTCTAGGGGGAGGGGTAGACAGACAGGGGTGACACAGTTGGGGTACATAGAGAGCATGGAACAGGGGGGGTTAGGATGAGATTTGGCTGGGTTTGGTAAAGAAATGGGTCTTGAGAGCCCGTTTGAAGTTTTGTAGAGAGGTGGAGAGTCTGAGGGGGAGAGGTAAAGAATTCCAAAGGAAGGGAGCAGCACGTGAAAAATCTTGGAGATAGGAGTGGGAGGAAGTAATCAGGAGACAGGAGAGGCGGCGTGCATTAGCAGAGCGAAGAGGACGGGTGGGAGTGTAAAGGGAGATAAGGTCAGAGATGTAAATGGGAGAGAATTGGGTGAGAGCTTTGTAAGTGAGAGTGAGCAGTTTGAATTGGATTCTGAAGGGGAAGGGAAGCCAGTGAAGGGCTAGTAGGAGAGGGGAGGTGGATGTAGTGCGTTTGGTGAGGAATATGAGCCGAGCAGCAGCATTGAGGATAGATTGGAGTGGAGAGAGGTAATTGTCAGGGAGGCCAGTTAGGAGGAGATTACAGTAGTCCAGTCTGGAAATAATCAGTGAGTGAATAATGATCTTAGTGGCATCCTGGGTGAGAAAAGGTCTGATCCTGGAAATGTTTTTGAGATGAAAATGACAGGTTTGTGAGAGGTGCTGAATGTGTGGTTTGAAAGAGAGGGAGGAGTCAAGGATTACACCAAGACAGCGTACTTGGGGGCTAGAGGAGATAGTCGTGCCATCAATGGATAATGAGATTGTGGGAGGTGAGGTTGTGCGGGAGGGTGGGAAGATGATCAGCTCAGTCTTAGACATGTTGAGTTTAAGAAAGCGCTGGGACATCCAGGAAGAGATAGCAGAAAGACAGTTAGAGGCACGAGAGAGAAGAGCCGTGGAGAGATCAGGGGAGGAGAGGTAGATTTGAGTGTCATCAGCATAGAGGTGATACTGGAACTTAAAAGAACTAATGAGTTCACCTAAGGAGGACGTATAGAGAGAGAAAAGGAGAGGCCCAAGAACAGAACCTTGGGGGACACCAACAGTTAGTGGAAGTGGGGGCGAGGTAGCATCATGAGAGGAGACAGAGAAGGAACGATCAGAGAGGTAGGAGGACAGCCAGGAGAGGGCAGTATCGCGTAGTCCAAGAGAGTGAAGGATTTGCAGGAGAAGAGGGTGGTCCACAGTGTCAAAAGCAGCAGAGAGGTCAAGAAGAATAAGCAGAGAGTAGTGGCCCTTAGATTTGGCGGCCTGGAGGTCATTGCAGACTTTTGTGAGGGCAGTTTCAGTGGAGTGGAGAGAGCGGAAACCAGACTGGTATGGGTCAAGCAGTGAGTGAGTGAGAGGAAAGAAAGGCAGTAAGGCGATTATAGACAATACGCTCAAGAAGTTTGGAGGCAAAGGGGAGCAGAGAGATCGGTCGATAGTTGGAGAGAGTGTTAGGATCAAGGGTAGGTTTTTTAAGGATAGGGGAGACAAGAGCATGCTTGAAGGCAGAGGGGACAGTGCCTGATGAGAGGGAGAGATTGAGAAGGTGGGCAAGATGGGAACAGGCAGAAGGGGAGAGGTAGCGAAGGAGGTGGGAGGGGATAGGGTCGAGTGGGGAGGTTGTGGGGGGGGAGGAGTGTATGAGGGCCATGACTTCCTCACCAGATACTAGGGAGAAAGATGTCAGAGTTGGTAAGCGGGTAGGGGAGGGGTGGCAAAGGATGGGTGGTGGCTGGTTTTTGCTGGACTGGTGGGATGTGATGTCCTGACGTATGGAGTCAATCTTGGATGTGAAGTAAGTGGCAAAGTCAAGAGCAGACAATGAGGAAGGGAGAGGAGGTGGTGGTGGGCAGAGGAGGGAGTTAACAGTGGCAAAGAGGCGCCGGGGGTTGGAAGAGTGGGTAGAGATGAGGATTTTGAAGTAAGATTGTTTAGCAAGGGAAAGGGCAGTACTGAAGGATGAGAGCATGAATTTGAAATGGAGGAAGTCTGCTTTAGAGCGTGATTTCCTCCAGTGTCGCTCAGCAGTACGTGAGCATTTTTGTAGATATCTGGTGCATTTGGTGTGCCAGGGTTGAGGTGTTGATCTGCGAGGGTGAATAGTGGTTGGTGGAGCAACAGAGTCAAGAGCAGAAGTAAGAGATGCATTGTATAGAGATGTGGCTTGTTCAGGGCATGCGAGAGAGAGAAGAGAGTCAAACAGGGAGGACAGGGATGAGGTGTCAATAGCCTCAATGTTACGCTTAGTGATGGTAGCCTTAGGAGGGAGAGATGGGGGAGCAGAGATAGATAAGTTGAATGAGAGCAGGTGGTGGTCAGAGAGGGGAAAAGGGGAATTGGAGAAATCAGAGATATCACAGCGGTGAGTGAAAACCAGATCCAGTGAGCTCCCGTTCACATGGGAGGGTGAGGTGGTCCACTGGGAGAGACCAAGTGAGGAGGTGAGGTTAAGGAGTTTAGAGGCAGGTGGTTTTGTGGGGTTATCGATAGGGATGTTGAAATCACCTAGGATAATGGAGGGAATGTCAGAAGAGAGGAAGTGAGGTAGCCAGGAAGCAAAGTTGTCGAGGAATTTGGAGGAAATGCCAGGTGGACGGTAAATGACAGCAACTCGAAGATTAGTGGGTTGGTAGAGGCGTAATGCATGGACCTCAAATGTAGAGAATGTAAGAGATGGTTCTGGAGGTATAAGTTGGTATGTGTAGCTTGAGGGTAAAAGGATCCCAACACCACCCCCATGACGACCCCCAGGTCGGGGTGTGTGTGAGAATGTAAGGCCCCCAGCCGAGAGAGAAGCAGGAGAAGCGGTGTCATAGGGTGTAATCCAGGTTTCAGTAATGGCCAGGAGGTGCAGGGAGTTGGATATGAAGAGGTCGTGAGTGGGGGTCAATTTGTTGCAAACAGATCTGGCATTCCAGAGTGCACAGGATAGGGGGTATGAGTTTGTTGGAGAGATGTGAATGAGATTATCTGGATTGCTATGGCGTTGAGGTAAGCTTGATGGGGAAGGAAGGGATAAAGAGGGTGAATTGATGGTGCTGGGGCCTTGGCTAGGAAGGGAGACTGCAGGAGTGAGGCAGGGAGGGAGTGCAGTATGATACTGGTGGTGGAGAAGTGAGGAGACAGGCAGAGGAGGGAGAGAGCAGGGTTGAGTGCTGGGGTATAAATGGTGTGAAGGGGCAGAAGTGAATTGCAGTGGGGAAACAGAAGAGGAGGGGAAGGGAGGCAGACAGAGGAGAGGAGACAGCATGAGATGTAGGAGACTGGGAGAGAGGGATAGAGGTGATAATGGGGGACAGAAAAAAGGAATAGGAAGACGAGGATTAATGAGGGATGTTGCCAGCCTGGCCATAGTGTGGATGGGGTAAATAGTGGTAGCAAAATGAGAGTAGGAGGAGGAGTGGTGGCTGAATAAGAGAGCAGTGAAGATTGCAGAAATAAATTCAATGTTAAACTGTCGTCAGTATCTACAGGTAACAGTAACTCAAATATTTGCTGAGGTTAGATGGAAAATTACACAGTGTTGGCAAACTGCAAGTCAGTGTTACTTCATTAAATATGCTTCTCACTGACCCATTTGTTGTCCAGGTGTTTGCAGAGTCAGAGTAGAAGTTGCAATGCAGGTGTTTGTGCAGAAAGTGAATGTATAGTTTTCCAAATAAGTGAGGTTTGGAGAATATTAGGAGTAAACAAACATTTGTAGCTGCAGTCCAAGTATTGAGGGTTTGTGTTGTTTTTTGGTGTGCAATTGATGGTGCTTCCTTTCAGTTTCCGTCCAGTAGAAGTCACAGATGACACCCTTAGAAAGTTTCTCCCTTTGAAAGATTTCACCCCACACTGAATCAGCTACGCTGTTTCAGCTACACTACAAACTAATATAAAGAGCAACAAACATGTGTATGTAAGCACATTGATTGATTGGACCCACCCCTAGCCCATCACCCATTTAAAGCAATAAAACTAACACAGACAAATGGTGTGGGGGTATGAAACCATCACACATTCCCCAAATGCAACAAATAAAGTTTGCTTAAATCTGCTAATGATTAATAAGCTAAACATACCTATTGCTAAGCATTCATGAAAGTCATATATGATAATTAACAGATGCAGTGTAGCTTGCTGGCGCTTGTAGTCCCACTAGACATACCTATTGCTAAGCATTCATGAAAGTCATATATGATAATTAACAGATGCAGTGTAGCTTGCTGGCGCTTGTAGTCCCACTAGACATACCTATTGCTAAGCATTCATGAAAGTCATATATGATAATTAACAGATGCAGTGTAGCTTGCTGGCGCTTGTAGTCCCACTAGACATACCTGTTAAGAGAACAATGAGATATGAGGTTACTTCATAGTCCTTGCAAATTGATCACTAATTTTCCAGTAAAAGTCACAGATGACACGTATAGACTCTTCTCCATGCTAGTTTGCGTTGGCGGTACGTCAAAAAGATCCAGCTCTGATTTTGCGCATTCAACGGACTCATTGTGTATGAAAGACATGGTTAAAAAATATCACCAACCCCTCGCGTCGATTTTTCTTTTCTTATTTAAGTTTCGACGTCTCCGGTTTTTTTTTTAAAAGGGGCATACACCATGGCGGAAGTGCTGTCGACCGCATCCGTTTTCTTTTAGCCATACCTTTTCTTGTATATATTAAACCAGAACCATCTTGTTTTGCATGGTTTGTCACGTGTAATCTATTCATAGCGGCCGCGGTGGCTTGTCCGATGACGTCTTTTGCGATATTACGTGCAGCGCTTTTCACGTGTGGTTTAGCCAATTCTAGGCCTCTTCGTAAGAGAGGTACAGCTTTTCTGAACAGGCTAGGAAAAATACCACCTAAACCACAACCGTACATATACGAACTGCCGTGAAATCCCGGTAAACCGTTACCGGCTTGTGCTTTATAATATTGCGCGTACATTGCCGGGTCACCATAGTTTTTAATGACAACCATCCTGTCAATTTAATAAAAATCGGTTTTGCGTCGTCTAAAGTGTAGTTTCACGATCACTTTCACAAACTTAGATGAAATATTCTTGTTCTGATCATTCTTTATCTCTATGGTAACCGTGTCAAAATGCGCTTTGCACAACGGGACGTAATCGGGCTTCTCATATCTTATTGTGATCACCTCGTTGTTATATCCCTTAATTTCAACTGTGCGTAGTAGCGGTACGTAGCTATCACCAACCCTCTGGTGTTCGATAATGTCAGTATAGACGTACAGCGTATATTGGCCACCTTTGATGTCTGCGCATGGCTTAGAAATCTTAGTTTTAGGTTGTAAACCAAGTATACTCGTCAGTTTATCACTCGCTGAAAGATGATACAACCGCTTACTGTCGCCTGTTACAACACGTTCAAGCGGATCGTACACTAATCTTAATCCGCCATCCAGTTTATGACGTCCAATTTCTGCGTTGATTACATCCAGTAGCGCGTCAGTTGTTTTATAAAACCCTGGTTTAACGCACACGGTTGTGAATTCCACAACTGATTTGGTTAGCATAACGTCCTGTGTTATTTGTAACCTACAATCCTGTATATCCAGCGTATTCCATGTGTGTGGATATTGTATCTCTGTAAGACCAACTTCCCAATCACCGCTTAGTTGTATCGCCTTTGCAAGCTTTGTTGTATAGTTAGATATCTTATTCTGCGGAAAAGTATAGGCCGAAGCATTGCTGGGCAATGTAATGTAAAACGATTTGTCATCCATAGCTCGTCTTTTTTAGATGGTAATGCGCTTTATATATCTTTTAACTCCGCTGCCGCTACCCAACTGTTAAATTTAGCGGGGTATCCGCGCCACTTGACTAACGCGTATTTTCGACCTTTAACCGTCTTATTTTTTAAAATCTTTTCCACTTTGTAAATTCTATTATAGTCTTTGGGTATGCATTGAAGTTCTTCGGGGTAAAAACTACCGGTAATATCTTCACCGTAGAGGTCCGTCAACATGTAAAGCGGTTTAAGACCTTTAGTATTCACGTCACGTATTACAAATATCTCCTCCGAAAAATTCTGTTCATATCCTTTCTGAAACATATCCTTATATTTGGAAATACGTACATGATCACCAGCGGCTAATCGTGTCAAAGTCTTCTTAGTTCTAAAGTAATCGCCGTATGTCGTCTTGAAAATTCTCAAAAAGTTAGATGGCGTCACTTCGCACGACGTACACTTAATCGTTCTATGGTATGTGGTGTTATAACTGTATATGAAATTTTGTAAAACATCTATATACCTGTATGTATTCTGAGCTGTGAAATAGCGCCACATATGTGTTTTTAAAGTTCTATTGAAGCGTTCTATAACAGCTGCTTTCACATCATTATTGGTCACAAAATGCTGTATACCGTATCTTTCTAATACTTTTTTTAGGATCTTGTTTAGAAACTCTTTACCGCGGTCAGTTTGCAATTTCTTTGGCACGCAGTTCTGCTGAAATATTTTTTTCAAAAGCATTAGCGACTGTTGTAGCATTCTTTGTTGTTAGACTGACGGCCCATGCTCTCTTACTGAAAATATCGATAATGGTTAATATGTATTTAAAACCATCATTGTACTTCGCTAGGTCTATGAGCGAGACCAAGTCGCATTGCCATTGCTGATTTTATATCCGATACGCAAATCATGTTCCTTTTTATAGGTTTTTTGCGCCGGCTTATGCAACGTATAGGCATCTTGATCTTGAAGCCATTTTTTAATTTCCGATCTTTTCAACTGCCCTATATTAGCCTTATAATATTTATCAATGTCGCAATAACTACCAGGATTTAAAACTGTGTAATACCTTTTTTTCATCCATTTTTTTCGAATAGCTGTGCTGCGTGACATACTATGGATTTTTTCAAACCTATTAGTCTTATCTGACAAAACACAGGTCTTGTAAGAGACTTTTGTGATCGCTCTATGACTAATGAAAAAACTGATATCAAATGATGACTTTTATATTCAATTTATATTAAAATGGGGTGTAAAACAGGGAGTGTCGGGGGGAGTGTTATGGGCGGAGAGTGGGTGGAGGGTAGGCGGAAAGTAGGAGGAGGGTAGGCGTGGTACCTATCACTTCTTGATTGACAGAAAAGTGTGCTATTACTACTGTCAGGAGATGATGAAAGGAGTAGGAGTGAGACGGCAGGGGATGATGAGAGGAGCAAGAGTGAGACGCAGGGGATAATGCGAGGAGTAGGAGTGAGACGGCAGGGGATGATGCGAGGAGCAGGAGTGAGACGTCAGGGGATGATGAGAGGAGCAGGAGTGAGACTGCAGGAGATGATGAGAGGAGCAGGAGTAGACGTCAGGGGATGATGAGAGGAGCAGGAGTGAGACTGCAGGAGATGATGAGAGGAGCAGGAGTAGACGTCAGGGGATGATGAGAGGAGCAGGAGTGAGACGGAGGGATGATGAGAGGAGCAGGAGTGAGACGGCAGGGGATGATGCGAGGAGCAGGAGTGAGACGTCAGGGGATGATGAGAGGAGCAGGAGTGAGACGGCAGGGGATGATGAGAGGAGCAGGAGTGAGACGGCAGGGGATGATGAGAGGAGCAGGAGTGAGACGGCAGGGGATGATGAGAGGAGCAGGAGTGAGACGGCAGGGGATGATGAGAGGAGCAGGAGTGAGACGGTAGGGGATGATGAAAGGAGTAGGAGTGAGACGGTAGGGGATGATGAAAGGAGCAGGAGTGAGACAGCAGGGGATGATGAGAGGAGCAGGAGTGAGACGGCAGGGGATGATGAGAGGAGCAGGAGTGAGACGGCAGGGGATGATGAGGAGCAGGAGTAGATATCAGAGGATGAGAGGAGCAGGAGTGAGACGCAGGGGATGATGAGAGGAGCAGGAGTGAGACGGCAGGGGATGATGAGAGGAGCAGGAGTGAGATGGCAGGGGATGATGAGAGGAGCAGGAGTGAGACGGCAGGGGATAATGCGAGGAGCAGGAGTGAGACGGCAGGGGATGATGAGAGGAGCAGGAGTGAGACGGCAGGGGATGATGAGAGGAGCAGGAGTGAGACGGCAGGGGATGATGAGAGGAGCAGGAGTGAGACGGCAGGGGATGATGAGAGGAGCAGGAGTGAGATTGGGGTGGGGATGATGAGAGGAGCAGGAGTGAGATGGCAGGGGATGATGAGAGGAGTAGGAGTGAGACGGCAGGGGATGATGAGAGGAGCAGGGGTGAGATTGGGGTGGGGATGATGAGAGGAGCAGGAGTGAGACGGCAGGGGATAATGCGAGGAGCAGGAGTGAGACGGCAGGGGATGATGAGAGGAGCAGGAGTGAGATGGCAGGGGATGATGAGAGGAGTAGGAGTGAGACGGCAGGGGATGATGAGAGGAGCAGGGGTGAGATTGGGGTGGGGATGATGAGAGGAGCAGGAGTGAGACGGCAGGGGATGATGAGAGGAGTAGGAGTGAGACGGCAGGGGATGATGATAGGAGCAGGGGTGAGACGGCAGGGGATGATGAGAGGAGTAGGAGTGAGATGGCAAGGGATGATGAGAGGAGCAGGAGTGAGACGGCAGGGGATGATGAGAGGAGTAGGAGTGAGACGTAGGGGATGATGAGAAGAGCAGGAGTGAGACGGCAGGGGATGATGAGAGGAGCAGGAGTGAGATGGCAGGGGATGATGAGAGGAGCAGGAGTGAGATGGCAGGGGATGATGAGAGGAGCAGGAGTGAGACGGCAGGGGATGATGAGAGGAGTAGGAGTGAGACGTAGGGGATGATGAGAAGAGCAGGAGTGAGACGGCAGGGGATGATGAGAGGAGCAGGGGTGAGATTGGTGTGGGGATGATGAGAGGAGCAGGGGTGAGATTGGGGTGGGGATGATGAGAGGAGCAGGGGTGAGATTGGGGTGGGGATGATGAGAGGAGCAGGGGGTGAGATTGGGGTGGGGATGATGAGAGGAGCAGGGGTGAGATTGGGGTGGGGATGATGAGAGGAGCAGGGGTGAGATTGGGGTGGGGATGATGAGAGGAGCAGGAGGTGAGATGGGAGAGTAAGAGAAGCTGGGGCTGAGATGGGGAATGAGAGGAGCATAGAGTGAGAGGCTCGGGGAGAGATGGGAGAGTGAGAGGTGTAGGGGTGAGAGAGAAGCAGTGGTGGAAAGGGTAGCAGGGAATGAGAGGTGTAGGGGTGAGATAGAAGCAGTGGTGGAAAGGGTAGCAGGGAATGAGAGGTGTAGGGGTGAGATTGAAGCAGTGGTGGAAAGGGTAGCAGGGAGTGAGAGGTGTAGGGGTGAGATAGAAGCAGTGGTGGAAAGGGTAGCAGGGAGTGAGAGGTGTAGGGGTGAGATAGAAGCAGTGGTGGAAAGGGTAGCAGGGAGTGAGAGGTGTAGGGGTGAGATAGAAGCAGTGGCGGAAAGGGTAGCAGGGAGTGAGAGGTGTAGGGGTGAGATAGAAGCAGTGGTGGAAAGGGTAGCAGGGAGTGAGAGGTGTAGGGGTGAGATAGAAGCAGTGGCAGAAAGGGTAGCAGGGAGTGAGAGGTGTAGGGGTGAGATAGAAGCAGTGGTGGAAAGGGTAGCAGGGAGTGAGAGGTGTAGGGGTGAGATAGAAGCACTGGTGGAAAGGGTAGCAGGGAGTGAGAGGTGTAGGGGTGAGATAGAAGCACTGGTGGAAAGGGTAGCAGGGAGTGAGAGGTGTAGGGGTGAGATAGAAGCAGTGGTGGAAAGGGTAGCAGGGAGTGAGAGGTGTAGGGGTGAGATAGAAGCAGTGGTGGAAAGGGTAGCAGGGAGTGAGAGGTGTAGGGGTGAGATAGAAGCAGTGGTGGAAAGGGTAGCAGGGAGTGAGAGGTGAAGGGGTGAGATAGAAGCAGTGGTGGAAAGGGTAGCAGGGAGTGAGAGGTGTAGGGGTGAGATAGAAGCACTGGTGGAAAGGGTAGCAGGGAGTGAGAGGTGTAGGGGTGAGATAGAAGCAGTGGTGGAAAGGGTAGCAGGGAGTGAGAGGTGTAGGGGTGAGATAGAAGCAGTGGTGGAAAGGGTAGCAGGGAGTGAGAGGTGTAGGGGTGAGATAGAAGCAGTGGTGGAAAGGGTAGCAGGGAGTGAGAGGTGTAGGGGTGAGATAGAAGCACTGGTGGAAAGGGTAGCAGGGAGTGAGGTGTAGGGGTGAGATAGAAGCAGTGGTGGAAAGGGTAGCAGGGAGTGAGAGGTGTAGGGGTGAGATAGAAGCAGTGGTGGAAAGGGTAGCAGGGAATGAGAGGTGTAGGGGTGAGATAGAAGCAGTGGTGGAAAGGGTAGCAGGGAATGAGAGGTGTAGGGGTGAGATTGAAGCAGTGGTGGAAAGGGTAGCAGGGAGTGAGAGGTGTAGGGGTGAGATAGAAGCAGTGGTGGAAAGGGTAGCAGGGAGTGAGAGGTGTAGGGGTGAGATAGAAGCAGTGGTGGAAAGGGTAGCAGGGAGTGAGAGGTGTAGGGGTGAGATAGAAGCAGTGGCGGAAAGGGTAGCAGGGAGTGAGAGGTGTAGGGGTGAGATAGAAGCAGTGGTGGAAAGGGTAGCAGGGAGTGAGAGGTGTAGGGGTGAGATAGAAGCAGTGGCAGAAAGGGTAGCAGGGAGTGAGAGGTGTAGGGGTGAGATAGAAGCAGTGGTGGAAAGGGTAGCAGGGAGTGAGAGGTGTAGGGGTGAGATAGAAGCACTGGTGGAAAGGGTAGCAGGGAGTGAGAGGTGTAGGGGTGAGATAGAAGCACTGGTGGAAAGGGTAGCAGGGAGTGAGAGGTGTAGGGGTGAGATAGAAGCAGTGGTGGAAAGGGTAGCAGGGAGTGAGAGGTGTAGGGGTGAGATAGAAGCAGTGGTGGAAAGGGTAGCAGGGAGTGAGAGGTGTAGGGGTGAGATAGAAGCAGTGGTGGAAAGGGTAGCAGGGAATGAGAGGTGTAGGGGTGAGATTGAAGCAGTGGTGGAAAGGGTAGCAGGGAGTGAGAGGTGTAGGGGTGAGATAGAAGCACTGGTGGAAAGGGTAGCAGGGAGTGAGAGGTGTAGGGGTGAGATAGAAGCAGTGGTGGAAAGGGTAGCAGGGAGTGAGAGGTGTAGGGGTGAGATAGAAGCAGTGGTGGAAAGGGTAGCAGGGAGTGAGAGGTGTAGGGGTGAGATAGAAGCACTGGTGGAAAGGGTAGCAGGGAGTGAGAGGTGTAGGGGTGAGATAGAAGCAGTGGTGGAAAGGGTAGCAGGGAGTGAGAGGTGTAGGGGTGAGATAGAAGCAGTGGTGGAAAGGGTAGCAGGGAGTGAGAGGTGTAGGGGTGAGATAGAAGCAGTGGTGGAAAGGGTAGCAGGGAGTGAGAGGTGTAGGGGTGAGATAGAAGCAGTGGTGGAAAGGGTAGCAGGGAGTGAGAGGTGAAGGGGTGAGATAGAAGCAGTGGTGGAAAGGGTAGCAGGGAGTGAGAGGTGTAGGGGTGAGATAGAAGCAGTGGTGGAAAGGGTAGCAGGGAGTGAGAGGTGTAGGGGTGAGATAGAAGCAGTGGTGGAAAGGGTAGCAGGGAGTGAGAGGTGAAGGGGTGAGATAGAAGCAGTGGTGGAAAGGGTAGCAGGGAGTGAGAGGTGTAGGGGGTAAGTAAAGGAAAGAAAGATTCAGGTGATCAGACATAAAGGTATATAGGGAACTCGGGTTGTCAAGGATGAAGATATGGACACAAGGAGAGTGACAAAGGAAACAAGAAAGCAGAAAGGACACATGGAAGACACAGAGGTGAGCAAAGGTTGTACATATCCTGATACATTGCGCATTTCTACATTTAAACACATTATAAAAATACCTATAGATCAGTGGGGCACTACTAGTATTGTGGGCATTGTGTGTGTAAGAGGGCACTAATATGTGGGGCAATGTGAATTAGATTGTGCTACTGTGAGGCGTTATTTTAAATTAGTACTATTGTGTGGCCACGCCCATTCCTAGTGAGGTCACACCCCCTTTGTTGCAGCGTGCGCCTTTGGAGCGCGAGTGATGAGTTCCCCCAGCTCTCCAGGACCACTTTAAGCCCTGCACATACATATACTGTAATATGGAGCTGGTCCCCCTTTTGCACCTATAACAGCTCCCACTCTTCTTGGAAGGCTTTCCACAAGATCTTGGAGTGTTTCTGTGGGAATTTGTGCCCATTCATTCTGTAGAGCATTTATGAGGTCAGGCGTTGATGTTGGAGGAGAAGGCCTGGCTCACAGTCTCCGTTCCAGATCATACTAAAGGTGCTCGATGGGGCTGAGGTCAGGGCTCATCACACCATGGGGGTCATTCTGACCTAATCGCTCGCTGCAGTTCTTTGCAGCCATCAGGTCAGAACTGCGCCGGCGCCACAGTGCACCGGCGCATGGCTGTCATTGCCTAGCGATCGCCTCTGCCTGATTGACAGGCACAGACGGTCGCTGGGCGGCACGGCGGCATTTGACCGCCGTTTAAGGGGCGCGGTCCAGCCAACACAGGCGCGGCCGGACCGCGTGGGGGGCGGTCTGCAGCGGCTGCGTGACGTCACACGTATTCGCTGTGACGAGTAACTCCCGGCCAGCCACAGGAGCTGCACTGGCCGGGAGTTACTCTTCAAGTACAAGAGCGGCAATGCTTTTATACTTGTGCGGGGAAGGGGGGGGCGGCCAGACATGCGGGGCGTACTAGCCCTGTGCTGAGCGTCCCCCCGCATGTCTGGGAAGATGTTTGTAGCTGCTACGATCAGGTCGGAATGACCCCCCATCTTTATAGTCCTTGCTTTGTGCACTGGGGCACAGTCATGTTGGAATAGAAAATGCCTTCCCCAAACTGTTACCACTAGATTGGAAGCATAGCGTTGTCCAGAACATGGGGGGTAATTCCAAGTTGATCGCAGCAGGAAATTTTTTAGCAGTTGGGCAAAACCATGTGCACTGCAGGGGGGGTAGATGTAACATGTGCAGAGAGAGATAGATTTGGATGGGGTGAGTTCAATCTGCAATCTAAATTGCAGTGTAAAAATAAAGCAGCCAGTATTCACCCTGCACAGAAACAAAATAACCCACCCAGGGCCGGTTCTAAGACTTGTGGCGCCCCGGGCAAAATATGGGTGTGTGGCTTCAATTGGGGGCGTGGTCACGACGCTGAAAGAAACAAATAAATAAAAAGTATACTTACCATCCCCGTTCCTGATCCAGACCCCCTCCGCTGGCGGCGCCGCTCTTCTTCTCTCCTCTCTTCGATCTATGGGAGAGACGTTATTACGTCTCTCCCATAGAACAGCATAGACACTAGAGGTCAATTATGACCCCTAGTGTCTGTGCCACTATGCTGTGCGGTGCGCGATGACGTCATCGCGCATCGCACAGCATAGGTCCTCTACACGAAGGGAAACTAGATCGTAGCATCTAGTTTCCCTTCATGGAGAGGACCTTTGCTGTGCGGTGCGCGATGACATCTTCGCGCACCGCACAACTAAGGTCCTCTTAATGAAGGGAAACTAGACGCTACGCGTCTGATTCCCTTCAAAGCGGGGGGCACTGCAGGGGGGGCACAGTGGCGGATCTTGTCCTGGTGTGGAGCCCTCCGGAAGGCGGCGCCCCGGGCAATAGTACCACTTGCCCGTGGCAAGAACCTCCACTGAACCCACCCAAATCTAACTCTCTCTGCAAATGTTATATCTGCCCCCCCTGCAGTGCTCATGGTTTTGCCCAACTGCAAACAAAGTTCCTGCTGCGATCAACTCAGAATGACCCCCATATTGCTATGCTGAAGCATTAAGATTGCCCTTCACTGGAGATAAGGGGCCTAGCCCAACCCCTGAATAACAGCCCCCTACCATTATCCCTCCACCACCAATCTTCACAGCTGGCATAATGCAGTCAGGCAGGTAACGTTCTCCCAGCATGCACCACACCCAGACTCGCCCATCTGACTGCCATACAGAAGCATGATTCATCATTCCACAGACCACGTTTCCACTGCTCCACAGTCCAGTGTCGTGTGCTTTACACCCCTCCATCCCACGCTTGGCATTGGACTTGGTGATGTGAGGCTTGTATGCAGCTGCTCGGCCATGGAAACCCATTCCATTAAGCTCCCGCCGCACAGTTTTGTCAGTGGAAACTCTTCAGCTATGGAATCAGCAGAGTGTTGGTGACTTTTACGCACCATGCGCCTTAGCAGTCGGTGACCCCACTCTGTGATTTTACAGTGTGTTCCGCTTTGTGGCTGAGTTGTTGTTGTTCCTAAACGTTTCCACTTTGTAATAAAGGCCCTCATTCCGAGTTGTTCGCTCGGTAAATTTCTTCGCATCGCAGCGATTTTCCGCTTAGTGCGCATGCGCAATGTCCGCACTGCGACTGCGCCAAGTAATTTTGCTATGAAGATAGTATTTTTACTCATGGCTTTTTCTTCGCTCCGGCGATCGTAGTGTGATTGACAGGAAATGGGTGTTACTGGGCGGAAACTAGCCGTTTTATGGGCGTGTGGGAAAAAACGCTACCGTTTCCGGAAAAAACGCAGGAGTGGCCGGAGAAACGGGGGAGTGTCTGGGCGAACGCTGGGTGTGTTTGTGATGTCAAACCAGGAACGACAAGCACTGAACTGATCGCAGATGCCGAGTAAGTCTGAAGCTACTCAGAAACTGCTAAGTAGTTTGTAATCACAATATTGCGAATACTTCGTTCGCAATTTTAAGATGCTAAGATACACTCCCAGTAGGCGGCGGCTTAGCGTGAGCAACTCTGCTAAAATCGCCTTGCGAGCGATCAACTGGGAATGAGGGCCAATATCACTTACAGGTAACCGTGGAATATCCAGCAGGGAGGAAATTTCACAAACCGTCTTATTGTAAAGGTGGCGTCCTATCACAGCACCGCCCTGGAAGTCACTGAGCTCTTCAGAACGACCCATTTTGTATCACAATTTTTTTCAAATAGGGACTGCATGGCTAGGTGCTGGATTTTATACACCTGTGGCAACGGCTCTGACTGAAACACCTGAATTCAACATTAACAGGAGTAGCCAAATACTTTTATCCATATAGTGTATCTTTTCCATCACCAGCCTGTGCCCCACATGCCCCCTCCTCACCAGCCTGTGCCCAACATGCCCCATCACCAGTCTGTGACCACATGCCTCCTCCTTATTAGTCTGTGCCCCACATACTCCTTCCTCATAAGACTGTCCCACATTTTCCCTCACCAGTCTGTGCCCCACATGCCCCCTCATCACCAGCCTGTGCCCCACATGCCCCCTCCTCACCAGTCTGTGCCCCACATGCCTCTTCCTTATTAGTTTGTGCCCAACATGCCCCATCACCAGTCTGTGACCACATGCCTCCTCCTCACCAGCGTGTGACCCATATGCATCTCCTCACCAGTCTGTGACCACATGCCCCCTCCTCACCAGTCTGTGCCCCACATGTCCCCTCCTCACCAGTCTGTGACCACATGCCCCCTCCTCACCAGTCTGTGCCCCACATGTCCCCTCCTCACCAGTCTGTGACCACATGTCCCCTCCTCACCAGTCTGTGACCACATGCCCCCTCCTCACCAGTCTGTCCCACATTTTTCCTTACCAGTCTGTGACCCACGTGCCCCATCCTCACCAGCCTGTGACCCACGTGCCCCTCCTCACCAGCCTGTGGCCCACATGCCCCCTCCTCACTAGTCTGTGACCCACATGCCTTCTTCTCGCCAGTCTGTACCCTACAGAATAATACCCTGAGATTACAATATAGTGTAGCAGTCTGCAGAACAGTGGGCCTAATTCCGATGTACTTTGCACATGAGCCAGACTCTTACCAAAATGGAGATTTAATGACCTCTTAGAGCATCTGCGGTGGCTGGCTTGAGCCCTAGGCGGTCACAACCTTGACGTTGATTAACCTTCGGTCTTAATTTGTCCCTCAGTCTTCATTAGCTAGACTATTTGTGAAACTCTTCCAGACCTTAGATCCTACTGAGATTGGCATTTAAGCAGGATTACATCTATATCATGGATGGCTGCTATTCATGATCACTGTGAAAGATCTGTGGTCAGTAGAAAACTGATACCAGCAACCACCTCTACGGGAGCATGGATACTGGGCGTGGCTTCTCAGAGCATTCCTTCATTAGTTAATGACATCTGCAGATGGTATGTACCTTTGTGTGACGCAGCTCTGAAGAGGTATTATTTATGTATTAACAGTTTCTTATAGCTCAGAAAATTGTGTTGCGCTTTATAATTGGAAACAACAGTGATAACACAAGACTGGGAAAGAACAGACAGTCATAGAGGTAGGAAGGTTGTGCTCACAAGCTTACACTCTATAGCACAGGTTCTCAAACTCGGTCCTCAGGACCCCACACGGTGCATGTTTTGCAGGTCTCCTCCCAGAATCACAAGTGAAATAAATAGCTTCACATGTGAACCTTTTAAAATGTGTCAATGAGTAATTAATACACCTGTGCACTTGCTGGGTTACCTGCAAAACATGCACTGTGTGGGGTCCTGAGGACCGAGTTTGAGAACCACTGATCTATAGGGAAGTAGGCATTGATATAAAAGGATAGGTGTTATCTGTTGTATAATGGTCCACCAGATTGCAAAGGTTCTTGGTGGGCTGTATGAAGTGGTCACACAGCAATGTTGGCCTGGGGTCAGGAGGATGGGAAAGTGAAGAAGGAGAAAATATGTGTAGACTACCGTGGGGATGTAATTGGATAGGAAAGTTTATGAAGATTATTTGGGCAGTCACAGGATTTGATAGGCTTGCCTGGAGAGGTGAGTTTTCAGGGAACGCTTGAAGGTTTGGAAACTAGAGGAGAGTCTTATTGTGTGTAAGAGGGCATTCCACAGAGTGGACAAAGAAAGTCCAGCAATTGTTAATGGGAGTGAATAATGAGAGTGGATGAGAGCTATAGGCCTTGTGAAGAGCGAAGAGATTGGGTTGGGAGATATTTTGAGATAAGAGATGTATGTTGGTGCAGTTTGGTTAATGTACGCGTGTGAGTAAAAGTATTTTATACTGAATCCGGTAGATTACAGGTAACCAATGAAGGGACTGGCAGAGTGGATCAGCAGAAGAAAGCTTGGTGAGGAAAATTAGCCTCACAGCTGCATTCAGAATGGATTGTAGTGGTGAGAGTCTCTTTGTGCGAAGACCAGTAAGAAGACTATTGCAATAATCAATGCGGGAGATAATGAGAACATGGACTATAGTTTTTGCAATGTTTTGTGTAAAGTATGGTCGTATTTTGAATGTATTTTTAGATGCATGTAACATGATTTTGAGACAGATTGAATCTGGGGAACAAAGGACAGAAGAGTCAAGAATGACACCAAGGCAGCGAGCCTGTGGGGTAGGGTTGATTGTTGAGTTATCAACAGTGATAGAGATATCAGGTTTATAACTATTACTGGGTGGTGGCATAATTAATTCGGTTTTGGAAATATTAAGTTTGAGGTGACGAAATGATATCCAAGAGGAAACAGCAGAAAGGCATTCAGTGACATGGACCTATATAGATGGTAACAAATCTGGGAAGGATAGGTAGATTTGAGTATAATCCAAATAATGATGATTCTTAAATCCAAAAGAGCTGATTAGTTTGCCAAGAGATGTGTTATAGAGTGAGAAAAGAAAAGGCCCTAGGAGAGGGCCTTGCGGTACTCCAACTGATAGAGGTAGTGGAGAGGTGTATTCAGAGAAGCGGACACGGAGCGATTAGATAGGTAGGATGAGAACAAAGAAACCATGTTTGCATATTTATATTGACCTGCAAGAGCTGTAGAAATTCTAGCCACAGCAACTGTGGTGAGAGGGCTTGTGTCTCACCACAGCTGCCCACATTTTCAGCTTGCAACGTTCCTGATAAAATGGCTGTTTGGCAACAAAGTAATACAGCACTCAGGTGACTTGGTAATAGTCCGTACTAACACCTCATGTAGCACTTTATAGCACTTATACTGCCTCTCACCCATGTAACACTTTTACCACTTAAGCTGCTAGTTCTTATTAATGTAACACTTTTTAAAACTTATACTGCTACTTCTTACTAGTGTGATGCCTTGAGGAGGTTGGGTTGTGCTGGAGCTGGAAGTTCCGTGTTCTGGACTTGAACCTTAGGAATATTAGAGACTCTCCTGATGAGGTCGCAGTAGCCGAACCCACATATTTTTTGTCCAAAATTATTCTAAGAACCTCAGTTTTACTTCATGTTGAATTGCAGTGTTTTTTATTATTATTATTATTAATTATTATTATTATTATTATTATTATTATTATTACCAGTGTTCTTAGATTGTGCACCTGTATTTCCCCTTTTTTTCCCCGCAAGAGCCCATACTAACCCTGATGCATTTTTCCTTCCAAATATACTGACGGTTTACTCAGAGGTTACTACAGACTCTTACCAAGTCACCTGAGTGCTGTAATACTTTGTTGCCACACACCCGTATTATCAGGTATAGTCAGGTATAGTCACGCATGAACAGATTATGAAAAAGAGGATTATAGACAATTAGAAAATAAATCAACCTACAGAAAATTAAGGAATAATCGCACAGATTTATTCCTAACCAAGTCAAGGGCGAAATAAATATATGAACAAAATGGAACCCTAAGTAAACCTGAAGTGAAGTTCCTAATACCAGAAGAGCCAATTGTACCAGTGTTATATATGCACCCATAGGTGCATAATGATCTATATGACAATGCTAAATTCCTTTGTCGTATAAACAACCCTTTATGAAGCTAAGAACACTGTACGCTGTTTACTTAAGAAGTACCGTAATGGTACGCTATCTGCGTAACGATCGCTCAGCCGTAGGCGAGACGCCCAAGCGTCACGTTCGCTCACGGCCCAGTGATCACAGGACACGTTATTGGTTATGACTAGGGGAATGATTCGCTCGAGACCACGAGGAGGTCACCAGCGATGCAGACGCTCACAACACTATACCTTTATGTTAAAACCTTATACCAATGAAATACACTGAATACCTTAATGTGAGTACAGGGTGTAAATGCAACCTTGTGTAACCTGACTAACTACAAAGCTGCTTGAGCGTCACCGACGCTCAAGTGAACACTTAACACTATAGAAAATACACAGATACTGGTTTAGGTTCCAAGGCCTATTAACTGTATTATATCTAATATACTTGTAAAAGGGGATAACAGTACAAATGATACACTACAATATAACAGAGACTTCCTAACCACAGATCTAAACAATAAATACAAAAAGACAATACTACACTGACCTAAATGCAATACAATACAATGCTATAATACTATGAAAGATATAAGAGAAAAGAGGAGAGAGAGAGATAGAGAGAGAGAGAGAAATTGGCTCACAGAAAGACAATGATTACGGAGAGAAAACTTACGCACAAAGGGTAACGATCGCATGCGCCTCGATATCCAGCTCCCGGCTATCAGCAGATAACCGTTGATGAGAGTGAGTGAAGTTGGATATGGTCGGCCTGCCTATTTATGCCCCACACACAATGCAATCTCATAGTCCCTACAATCCCATTGTCCATTGGCCGAAGGAATTCGGCCCTGCATCATAACAAGAGGTCATAGGGTGATTCATACAGGTGGGCTGTGACGATTTCCAACAGCTCAGGTGGGTGGGAAACTAGGTTTCCCGCCGCATACCTGAGTATGAGTTAAATAATAGAAATGGACATAAACTTCTTATGTCCATAACTATTCGCACGAGCGATTAATACGCTCCAAACCAACACCGGAATATTGCTAATTAAATACTCTTCCGATGGGTACCAAACACTGCTGTATGATTCCTGTTAGACCCTTCGTACGATATAAAGAGGGATTCCTCAGCTCTGGGACATTATATTTTAACCAAACTTTCAGAAACTATCAAAGGGATCATGATCTATAAACTACATTAATTGTGAACATTTGTAACGAATGAGTCGCACGCTACGACCACGTAAACTCTACCGTAAATACGCATACCGCGCCTGCGAGTGCACGCTATTGCGGGTATGCGCCTCCACGGGAGAGCGCACGCACGCGCAGCGCGGACCAGTGTGCGGTGCAAATATGGCAACGTGCATTGAGACATTTTTCTGACTTCGACAGTCCACCCTTTGGCAGTCAATAATAACTGCCACAAAACATTTAAGGAGAAAAAATGTAAGTCAGGGGTTAATTGATTTCCATGGTGGGGTAAGGAAGAGGAGAGGAGTAGGTGTGAAAAGGGTATGACCTAGTGAGAAAGTAGAAGCATGTGTGTATGAGTCCATGTTTGGAGGGTCATGTATCATCGTGCCGTACGTGTGGTAAATCAAGCTTCGAGGTATTGCGAAGTATACATTTGAATTCCTTCTTATCCCGTACTAAGGGTCTGTGGATGGGCTGTCAAACTCTACCGAGCTCATTTCGGCTATGGTTGTAACAAAATGGGGATGCACATTTTAGTTGATGATACATGAATGGGGGAGGTATGTGGTTGCTGATATCTGTGCCTGTATTCCCTATCGTCTATGTGTGTTATTACCTGAGGGTTGTAGAGATGAAGATAAAGAACACTTATGGAAAATGCAATGATATTCTATGTCAGGGAAATGTACATCTGTCGTCGAAGTTGTGTTCGGTATCTGTTGAGAGTCGTCTTCTTTGCGCTGTATTGCTCCTTAGGCATGAGCAAATAGCTTTGTCTGAGCCATCAGATTTACAAAAAATGTTGGGCTAGCGTGAGTTTAAAAGTACTAGGGAAACTGGGGATCCATGGCAAAGTTCATCAAGTGTCCATTTCTCAAGTGGTCAAAAGCTTCATCTTTGGTCTGGTCTGTTGTCTTATCTGTATACCGTCTCGTCAACTTCCTCGTCCAAGGGGTCTTTGTATCTTGGAGAAAAGCAGAAAAACAGGTGAAAGAAACGGACCGTATAATCGCATTTTCATCACATTCTGGTTTCTATCATTGGGTCATAAATCAAATCCAGGTTAATTACAGTTTCCTCGCTCCTCAAGCTCATCACTCTTGTACTTTGTTTGCACCTCATTAAAGCCTGCCCGCATCTAAATATCAATCCAAACGATATAACGACACCCAAGATACAAAGTAGAAACTTTCCAACATCCATTATGACTCCTTGAGCCCATTCTCCCAAACCGGAGAACCAATTTCGCGGGTTCAACCATGACACCCAACCAGTCAACTCATTACCTACAGCAGCAAGGGTGAGATTGTGTTTTCGACGAAATTCCCACTTCAATTGGAGAATATCGTCCATCTTTTGGTCTATGACCTCTACCGGATCCTCGGTGCTATTTGTGATATACGTGCAACACTTTATGCCGTACTGTGTTGCCAATGTAACACAATATCCGCCTGTTACTGCTGTAAGATAATTAAGAACCATCCTATGCTGAACTAGTTCTGTTTTGTAAGCTTGAAGTTCTCTTCCAGTGTATCTAAACGTGTCATCATACATTTCAGTGATATTATCTAACAAATTGGCGAGTGCGGAAATGTACCTATAATTCATCACTCCCCGAGCGGTACGAGTGAAATCTAACGCTACCAGAACCTGAATCCCGGTGGATTCATGGATAAGATCAGAGGCCGGATGCTCTAACCTTTCTGACATTTGTCTTTTAACTCGGTGCTCGTAGTGAGTGTGAGTGTAAGGAGCTTGGGCACCACGGTGTATGTCCTTCATTTTGTCATGTGTAAAAGTCATCACTTCAGGCAATACTTTTCCAATATAACACAATCCTTCAGAGTTTGGGGCAAGCCACTTGTACGCCTTTCTCCCACATATGAAATATGCGTCATCGGGGAGAACATATGGGACGGAGAAGGACATGACCATGTTACAAACCTTCCAGGTGAAATCTCCTGACCCTAACTCTTCCATCTGCTTAATGCACGTATCAGTTTGTACGATATGTGCACAGTATCCTGGTGATACCTCTCCAACTCTAGTAATCCTATTTCCTAAGGTATATCGATACCGGAAAGATTTTCCTCTACTGGCTATGTGGCGTACGAGCTCTGTATCTGTAGGCATTCTATCTGCTCTGTGTGAAAAGGTCATGGTAAGGTTGCTCCATGATACTTCCCAATTTCCCGGTTTTCTGGGATTGGAGATGTTAAAACATAAGAGGGACCTATCCACATGGTATTGGTGGAGCTTCAAACTAGGAGGGCTGGAGATGTTAAACCTCCGGTCCACCGGTCTCCCACCACTTAGCTCAAGTACCTCCCCTAACGTTAAAGGAAATGGTACTAGCCCTGATTTACTGTGACCCTGAGGTACTTGAGAGCATACCCAACAATCGGTCTTGTTTAATACGTTACCCACTAAGGAGTGATAGTCACTCAATGGATGCCGGTCCATATGGATATTAAAACTGGATTGGCATTTCTTTATGCATCCGTCTTCAACCAGATTATCACAAAGCCTACAGATACAATTTTCTTCGGCTAACAATCCATCACAATTTCTTCTATCGGATCGTTTTCTGATACTCGCCTTTGCTTGTTGGTTTGGTTGATCTTGGAAAACTACGCCTCCATCATCATAATCGGAACCCATTCCAGAACCTCTCTCGACCTCTATGGTACTCTCGCCGGAACAGACTGCTCTGGTCAACATCATGGTTAACATCAAAATCCGGATTACAGTCTCTTGGGGCAAGTCCATCTTTGAGAAGGAAATAGAGAAGAATGAGAAGGGGGAAAAATACATTTTTAAGGGAGAGGGGATGGGAAGTGGAGAAAAACAACAAAAGGGAGAAGGGAGTCGACAGCTGCTTTCGATCTTCAAGGCTCAGGTGCCGCCTCAGTCCTCCTGGAACAGACACTCCAGTGATACAACCTCTACCGTCTGTTCCTTATCACGGGACTTCTCTGGATCAGCAACCTTTTTGCAGTGGGATGAATGGACCCAAGTCTCTCTCTCAGCAACCTTCAATGCTGTGGTGCTAGTCAATAAGACCTGGTATGGTCCTTCCCATCTATCAATAAGACAACCTGAGCGTAGAAAATTTCGTATCATTACATAATCCCCAGGTTCAATGTCATGACAATTACTATCTGGTAAATCAGGAATCACCAACTTCAGATTATCATTTTGATTCCTCAACTGCTTACTCATGTTAATCAAGTACTTTACAGTTACTTCATTGTTACATTTCAAATCATCCTGAGGGTTAATCATGACATGCGGTTGTCGACCAAACAAGATTTCAAAGGGGGACAGATTAAGAGGGGACCTGGGAGTGGTTCTGATGCTATACAAAACAATGGGTAAAGCTTCTGGCCACGTCAATCCTGTCTCTGCCATTACTTTACTCAATTTATTTTTAATAGTGCTGTTCACTCTTTCGACCTTCGCACTCGCCTGTGGACGGTACGGAGTGTGCAGCTTGCTATCAATTCCCATCAACTTACACATTCCTTGAAAGACATCACCTGTAAAATGGGTACCCCTATCACTTTCAATGATTCTAGGGATACCATATCTACATACAAATTCCTGCACAATTTTCTTAGCTGTAAACATAGCGGTATTTGTAGCTGCTGGAAAAGCTTCGACCCAATTCGAGAAAACATCTATACAGACAAGTACATACTTCAAATTTCTACATGGGGGTAATTGAATGAAGTCAATTTGTATTACTTGAAAAGGGCCGCCGGCAGGTGGGATATGGGATGGTTCTGTAGGTATTGTTTTTCCAATATTCTTTCTCAGACAGGTAAGGCATGACATTGCTCTTTTACCCGCATGAGAGGAGAATCCTGGGGCGCACCAGTATGCTCTTACCAATTTGCACATCCCCTCCTTGCCTAGATGAGTCAGCCCGTGAGCTGCTTCAGCCAGACATGGAAGGTATGCCCTGGGGGCCACTGGTTTACCATGTCCATCCGTCCAGAGCCCTGAGGACTCCTGGCCATATCCCTTTGCCTTCCAGACTGCTCTTTCCTGTGTGGAACACAAATTCTGCATCTCACACAACTTTTGTGTGTTGATGGTATTAAATACCATCAATTGTGTGGTGTCTGTCTGTATGGGGGTAGCAGCTGCAAGCTTTGCGGCTTCGTCTGCTCGGCTGTTACCAAGTGACACTGGGTCTTGACTATATGTATGTGCTTTACATTTGATAACAGCCACTCTGTCGGGTTCCTGTATCGCTGTTAGAAGCCTTTTTATGTGAGCTGCATGCGCTATCGGTGTACCAGCTGCCGTCATGAAATTTCTGAGGCGCCATAAGGCTCCGAAATCATGGACTACCCCGAACGCGTATCTAGAATCGGTGTAGATATTGGCAGACTTACCCTTAGCCAATTCACATGCTCTGGTTAGGGCGACCAGTTCAGCAACCTGGGCTGAGTGAGGTGGGCCTAGCGGTTCTGCTTCTATGGTGTCTTGGTCATCTACGACTGCGTATCCAGTACACAAGTCTCCCGAGTCTGACTGTCTGTGACAACTACCATCCGTGTAGAACGTGAGTTCTGCATCTTCCAGTGGATTGTCACTGATGTCAGGCCTTGCGGTAAAATTTTGGGTCAAATATTCCATACAATCATGTGCATCTTCCTTTGCATTAAATCCTCCTTCCCCATCACTCTCACCTTCCACCCTTTGTGCCTGACCAGGCACACCTGGGAGAAATGTTGCAGGGTTTAATGCACTGCATCTCCTTATGGTGATGTTTACGGGGGCCATTAATGCCAATTCCCATCTTGTAAACCTTGCTGATGAGACGTGTCTGGTTTGGGCAGAATTCAATAAGGCAGACACCGCATGCGGTGTATGGATTGTGAGGTTGTGGCCTAGCACGACATCTTCGCTTTTCGTCACTAGCAATGCTATCGCCGCAACGCTACGCAAGCATGTGGGGAGGGATCGCGCTACCGTATCTAGCTGGGCGCTGTAGTATGCAATTGGCCTGCTGGCGTCACCGTGTTTTTGGGTTAGTACACCTGCTGCGCACCCAGCACTTTCTGTTCCGTATAGTTCAAAGGGTTTCCCATAGTCTGGCATACCTAGTGCTGGTGCCTGCGTTAGACACTGTTTGAGTCTCTCAAATGCTGTTTCGGATTCGTCTGTATGCGAAATCCGATCAGGTTTGTTTGAGGAGACCATTTCCTGCAAAGGTAGCGCCAATATGGAAAACCCTGGGATCCAATTACAGCAATACCCACACATTCCTAAAAACGTCCTTATCTGTTGCTGGGTTTGTGGCAGTGTCATGTCTCTAATGGCTTGGATTCTATCAGCGGTCAGGTGTCTCAGTCCTTGTGTTAGACAGTGTCCCAAATATTTTACCTTAGTTTGGCATAATTGTAACTTGTCTTTGGAAACCTTGTGACCTGTGTCTGAAAGATGAAACAGGAGCTGTTTCGTATCCTTCAGGGAAGCTTCCAGTGAATCTGAACACAGCAGTAAATCATCCACATACTGTATCAATACTGATCCACTCTCTGGTTGGAAAGACTGTAAACAATCATGCAAAGCCTGAGAAAATATACTTGGACTATCTATGAAACCTTGGGGTAACCGAGTCCACGTGTATTGGACTCCTCTGTATGTGAATGCAAACAAATATTGGCTGTCAGGGTGCAGAGGTACCGAAAAGAAAGCGGAGCAGAGGTCAATAACAGTGAAAAATTTGGCAGTGGGAGGAATTTGCATTAGGATGACAGCTGGATTAGGCACTACGGGGAACTGACTCTCAACTATTTTGTTAATCCCCCTTAGATCCTGCACTAGCCTGTAACCCCTCCCCCCACTCTTTTTAACAGGGAAGATGGGACTATTTGCTGTGCTGGACGTTCTTACTAGAATGCCCTGTTGTAGCAAGCGCTCTATTACGGGAAAAACTCCTAACTCCACCTCTGGCTTCAGAGGATACTGTGGGATTTTTGGAGCTATCCTACCATCTTTTACTTGTACTACTACTGGAGCTACGTTTGCCATTAATCCAGTGTCCTGTCCATCTTTTGTCCAAAGTGACTCTGGTATCTGAGATGTCATCTCTTCTACTTGGGATGGATTCCTATTTGTCATAATGGTGTGTGACATTAATTTTGATGGGGAGTCTAACATGTCTCGTACTTCCTGAGCGTGATTCTCAGGGATGTCCAAGAATACACCTTCAGGAGTACAATAAATGACGCAACCCATTTTACATAGTAAGTCTCTACCCAGGAGATTAGTTGGTGCAGATGCAGCCAGCAAAAAGGAATGCTTGGTATGCAAAGGCCCTATTGTAATCTCGGCTGGTTTGCTAACAGGGTAGTGCTGGACTACTCCTGTTACTCCCATGGCTGGAATTGTCCTACCAGTGGTTCTCATGCCCACTGTCGAATTTATCACTGACTTGGCCGCCCCTGTGTCTACAAGAAAGTTTAAAGTTTTACCAGCCACATTGATTGCAATCTCTGGTTCGCTTCCAAGACTGGCAATCAATTTAACTGGCTGCAGATTACAGGTATGGCCACACCCCTATTGGGTATGCTGACCTCCCTGAATCCCATTGGCAGCAACTACTTGTGCGGGGTTTAGCTGGGAACTACCAGAGGCATGCCAATCTCTGTTCGGGGGATATCTTTTTGTTTCCCCTGTATGTGGCTCAAAACTCCGCCTCTGTGGACCCTGCTCCCAATGTCGTGTGTTGTGTTGTTGTCTAGGGGGTTGAAAAGATCTTTGTACATTCTTTGTTCTACATTCTCGTGCAAAGTGTCCCGGTCTGTTACAAGAAAAACATGTTATTACACTTGCCTTACCCACAGGATTCGGTGGTACATACGCAGGCTGCCTTGTGGTCAGCGCCTGTATACTTACGGACATCAACTTATCACTTTGCGACTCCCTGTGCCTAGTGATATTTCTGTCGTGATCAATAGCAGCCTCTCTCAATGTGGACACTGACAGACCTCGCCAGCATGGTTGCGTGGTCTGTACCCTAGCTTTTAATGTTTCTTTCAAACCATCCATCAGTACAGATACTGCTACTTCTCGATGGTTTGGGTTGGTCTTTATGTCTTCTATACCAGTGTACTTTGCCATTTCTAATAGTGCCCGGTGAAAATATTCTATTGCCGTTTCGGACTCCTTTTGCTTAATGGAAAATATTTTATTCCATTTAACAACGGCTGGGAAATACTCTTTTAGCTGTAAATTTATCCTTTTTACATTATCCTTGTTGTACACGTCTGTAAGCGGTACATCTTTATCCAATGCACAATCAGCTAAAAACTGAGTTGCATCAACATTGGAAGGTAAACAAGCTCTTAGCAGTATCTGCCAATCCTTGTTGTTGGGTTCTACAGTGTTACCTAAATCCCTGATGTATTTTTGGCTAGCAACTAAATCCTTCCTGGGGTCAGGAAATTCGGACACTATTGTTCTTAATTCCATTCTGGAAAATGGAGTGTACATGGCAATGTTCCTTATGGGAGTGGCTCCAGACACATCTGTTTTTCCATTGGGAACTGCTATTACCCTTACAGGAGCAATTCTAACAGCCTCTTCCTGTGTAGATTCTACAACTTGTGGTACAATGGTTTCAGTGTAGTGCATGGTGCCGTACTTACCCGTCGACACGACCTCACCTATCCCTCCGCTAGGGGCCTTCACTAATCTCGTGGGTGTCGCTGTGCCTACTGTGGTCTCTGCTATGGTGGCCGCAAGAGAGAGAGCTGAAATTGTTGCCGAATCTTCTTCTTGATCACACTCCTGAGGAAGGTTCAAAACAGGGTACAACTTGCACGGGTTAATACTTGCATGAGTTATTTGGTTAACATCATTAACATTTACAGTGTTACTAAGAGTTTGTGTTTTACAACCCAGTGCGTTTCTCTCCGCAATCAACTTCTCTCCTGCAATGTATGGTGGAGGAGGAGCTGTGGCTATCAGCTTCCTGACTGCCCCAGATCCTGCCGCCAGAGCCAAACCTCTCTGTATCTCACCTTCCTGGTGCCATAACTGTAAATAATCATGATGCTGAATTCGTCTCTTTGATGATTTTACGAGACATATCCTCCTCCTTAAATTTTGTAACACTTCTGGACTAAAGCTACCTATTCTTGGGAATTTGTCCCTGTCTTGTGCAGTCATTCTCTCCCATTCATCACATAAAACCTCTGTGTGACTACCATATTTTTCACACATTACATATCGTGCCGACCCAACTGGTCGGTTCTCTGAATCAACCCGAACCGAGGTTGATCGCCCCCTACCTGAACAAATGGCCCCCATAATCTGCAGGCGTTGCTTATTCCTCCTTGGATCTTTATCTCAAGGTTTTCAGCGAACCCTTACAAACAAACCAAGATGTCCTTGGGCAGGCCGGCGGTGGTGGTTTATCAAGTACCCCACTTACTTCTCGCCCACGTTGGCCAGTACTGCAATCACTGTAACCAGAGCTGCTGTACCCAACCCAGGGCCCCTGTGAACCTTTATTTACTGGGGCGCGTTCCCCAGCAAGTATCGGTTGTTGGATAGTTCCTGAGTGACCAGCGAACTTCCCTTCCAAAAATAAAAAATTACACAAATCACGTCAGAATGTACAACTAGTGTTTGTGACCACTTTACTCTAATGGTATTAGGTCAGATTACTAACTACTGCACACAATTACGTGCGGTCCAATCGTTCAGTACGCGAGCACTACTTGTCATGTACTGAAAGATCAATGGAATCGATGTTTCCGGCCGCGATTCCTTCAGCAAGAGCTTATGGCCTATATGGGTTCTGCACCAACACCCCAGGCGTTGTGCCACTGGACTTTTATAGCGGACCTCTTTGTCTATTTTACCTGTTACCTTATGACCTCCTGGTCTGTTACCTTATGACCTCCTGGTCTGTTACCTTATGACCTCCTGGTCTTGTTACCTTATGGTCCGCTATACTCTAATGCTCAAATATTATTTAACCAGGGATGCCTCCCTAGCCACCGTATATGTCACTTACACGTATGTCCCTTGACGAGTACTCGGCTTTCCTTGTGGTTCCACCTTTAAAATTGTATAAACACACTCACTCAACACATGTACACTTTGTTTCTATGTCTATTTCTGCGCAGAAATTGTCTTTAGGCCAAAAGTGTTACCAATTAGGAGCAGGATCTGTTAAACTAAATTTCAGATTTTCCAAAAATAGATTTGCGTTATTTTACCGCGTCGCGTTATCTACCGCTGTGCGTTAATTATCGCCTTTGCGTTACTTCACTTTATCACAGCTTGAGCTACGTGGGCGTAACCGGACGCTACGTTGCGTAATGTACGCTGCGTGCGTCTGCCTTTTGGATTGCGTACGCTAGTCTTTGTTAGCGACACGTGTACGCAATGTAAAGATCCACCGTAACACAATATATACTTTTATCAATGTAAATGATCCCTGATCATCTACCGCAATCCACACTGACTGCCTTGTATCTCAGACAAACCGTGTGTTGTTCTATACTTTAACTATTACCTCTACTATGAAATAACAGCAAATCTCTTTTTTGCACTTTCTATCAACTATAAAATTGGCAAACAGGAATAGTGATATACGAAAATGAAACAGAAATGCAGATATATGCGTGCGTACGCAAGACAAAAGAAAAATAAACAGTTTTAAAAAGACACAAGCGTTTTGTTCTTACTTCCGGCTCCCGGATTCCTTCAGCACTCTTTATCTAAGCGAAGCAGACGCTTATCCCGCCAGCACTATGAGACAATCTCCCACCCTTTTGCTGGAGGGATAATGTCTGCTGATCTACCTAGTGCAGATATGAGAAGGATCGGACGAGTCCCCAATTGACAATGCTAAATTCCTTTGTCGTATAAACAACCCTCTATGAAGCTAAGAACACTGTACGCTGTTTACTTAAGAAGTACCGTAATGGTACGCTATCTGCGTAACGATCGCTCAGCCGTAGGCGAGACGCCCAAGCGTCACGTTCGCTCACGGCCCAGTGATCACAGGACACGTTATTGGTTATGACTAGGGGAATGATTCGCTGTAGCGTAGCCTACGCTCGAGACCACGAGGAGGTCACCAGCGATGCAGACGCTCACAACACTATACCTTTATGTTAAAACCTTATACCAATGAAATACACTGAATACCTTAATGTGAGTACAGGGTGTAAATGCAACCTTGTGTAACCTGACTAACTACAAAGCTGCTTGAGCGTCACCGACGCTCAAGTGAACACTTAACACTATAGAAAATACACAGATACTGGTTTAGGTTTCAAGGTCTATTAACTGTATTATATCTAATATACTTGTAAAAGGGGATAACAGTACAAATGATACACTACAATATAACAGAGACTTCCTAACCACAGATCTAAACAATAAATACAAAAAGACAATACTACACTGACCTAAATGCAATACAATACAATGCTATAATACTATGAGAGATATAAGAGAAAAGAGGAGAGAGAGAGATAGAGAGAGAGAGAGAAATTGGCTCACAGAAAGACAATGATTACGGAGAGAAAACTTACGCACAAAGGGTAACGATCGCATGCGCCTCGATACCCGGCTATCAGCAGATAACCGTTGATGAGAGTGAGTGAAGTTGGATATGGTCGGCCTGCCTATTTATGCCCCACACACAATGCAATCTCATAGTCCCTACAATCCCATTGTCCATTGGCCGAAGGAATTCGGCCCTGCATCATAACAAGAGGTCATAGGGTGATTCATACAGGTGGGCTGTGACGATTTCCAACAGCTCAGGTGGGTGGGAAACTAGGTTTCCCGCCGCATACCTGAGTATGAGTTAAATAATAGAAATGGACATAAACTTCTTATGTCCATAACTATTCGCACGAGCGATTAATACGCTCCAAACCAACACCGGAATATTGCTAATTAAATACTCTTCCGATGGGTACCAAACACTGCTGTATGATTCCTGTTAGACCCTTCGTACGATATAAAGAGGGATTCCTCAGCTCTGGGACATTATATTTTAACCAAACTTTCAGAAACTATCAAAGGGATCATGATCTATAAACTACATTAATTGTGAACATTTGTAACGAATGAGTCGCACGCTACGACCACGTAAACTCTACCGTAAATACGCATACCGCGCCTGCGAGTGCACGCTATTGCGGGTATGCGCCTCCACGGGAGAGCGCACGCACGCGCAGCGCGGACCAGTGTGCGGTGCAAATATGGCAACGTGCATTGAGACATTTTTCTGACTTCGACAGTCCACCCTTTGGCAGTCAATAATAACTGCCACAAAACATTTAAGGAGAAAAAATGTAAGTCAGGGGTTAATTGATTTCCATGGTGGGGTAAGGAAGAGGAGAGGAGTAGGTGTGAAAAGGGTATGACCTAGTGAGAAAGTAGAAGCATGTGTGTATGAGTCCATGTTTGGAGGGTCATGTATCATCGTGCCGTACGTGTGGTAAATCAAGCTTCGAGGTATTGCGAAGTATACATTTGAATTCCTTCTTATCCCGTACTAAGGGTCTGTGGATGGGCTGTCAAACTCTACCGAGCTCATTTCGGCTATGGTTGTAACAAAATGGGGATGCACATTTTAGTTGATGATACATGAATGGGGGAGGTATGTGGTTGCTGATATCTGTGCCTGTATTCCCTATCGTCTATGTGTGTTATTACCTGAGGGTTGTAGAGATGAAGATAAAGAACACTTATGGAAAATGCAATGATATTCTATGTCAGGGAAATGTACATCTGTCGTCGAAGTTGTGTTCGGTATCTGTTGAGAGTCGTCTTCTTTGCGCTGTATTGCTCCTTAGGCATGAGCAAATAGCTTTGTCTGAGCCATCAGATTTACAAAAAATGTTGGGCTAGCGTGAGTTTAAAAGTACTAGGGAAACTGGGGATCCATGGCAAAGTTCATCAAGTGTCCATTTCTCAAGTGGTCAAAAGCTTCATCTTTGGTCTGGTCTGTTGTCTTGTCTGTATACCGTCTCGTCAACTTCCTCGTCCAAGGGGTCTTTGTATCTTGGAGAAAAGCAGAAAAACAGGTGAAAGAAACGGACCGTATAATCGCATTTTCATCACATTCTGGTTTCTATCATTGGGTCATAAATCAAATCCAGGTTAATTACAGTTTCCTCGCTCCTCAAGCTCATCACTCTTGTACTTTGTTTGCACCTCATTAAAGCCTGCCCGCATCTAAATATCAATCCAAACGATATAACGACACCCAAGATACAAAGTAGAAACTTTCCAACATCCATTATGACTCCTTGAGCCCATTCTCCCAAACCGGAGAACCAATTTCGCGGGTTCAACCATGACACCCAACCAGTCAACTCATTACCTACAGCAGCAAGGGTGAGATTGTGTTTTCGACGAAATTCCCACTTCAATTGGAGAATATCGTCCATCTTTTGGTCTATGACCTCTACCGGATCCTCGGTGCTATTTGTGATATACGTGCAACACTTTATGCCGTACTGTGTTGCCAATGTAACACAATATCCGCCTGTTACTGCTGTAAGATAATTAAGAACCATCCTATGCTGAACTAGTTCTGTTTTGTAAGCTTGAAGTTCTCTTCCAGTGTATCTAAACGTGTCATCATACATTTCAGTGATATTATCTAACAAATTGGCGAGTGCGGAAATGTACCTATAATTCATCACTCCCCGAGCGGTACGAGTGAAATCTAACGCTACCAGAACCTGAATCCCGGTGGATTCATGGATAAGATCAGAGGCCGGATGCTCTAACCTTTCTGACATTTGTCTTTTAACTCGGTGCTCGTAGTGAGTGTGAGTGTAAGGAGCTTGGGCACCACGGTGTATGTCCTTCATTTTGTCATGTGTAAAAGTCATCACTTCAGGCAATACTTTTCCAATATAACACAATCCTTCAGAGTTTGGGGCAAGCCACTTGTACGCCTTTCTCCCACATATGAAATATGCGTCATCGGGGAGAACATATGGGACGGAGAAGGACATGACCATGTTACAAACCTTCCAGGTGAAATCTCCTGACCCTAACTCTTCCATCTGCTTAATGCACGTATCAGTTTGTACGATATGTGCACAGTATCCTGGTGATACCTCTCCAACTCTAGTAATCCTATTTCCTAAGGTATATCGATACCGGAAAGATTTTCCTCTACTGGCTATGTGGCGTACGAGCTCTGTATCTGTAGGCATTCTATCTGCTCTGTGTGAAAAGGTCATGGTAAGGTTGCTCCATGATACTTCCCAATTTCCCGGTTTTCTGGGATTGGAGATGTTAAAACATAAGAGGGACCTATCCACATGGTATTGGTGGAGCTTCAAACTAGGAGGGCTGGAGATGTTAAACCTCCGGTCCACCGGTCTCCCACCACTTAGCTCAAGTACCTCCCCTAACGTTAAAGGAAATGGTACTAGCCCTGATTTACTGTGACCCTGAGGTACTTGAGAGCATACCCAACAATCGGTCTTGTTTAATACGTTACCCACTAAGGAGTGATAGTCACTCAATGGATGCCGGTCCATATGGATATTAAAACTGGATTGGCATTTCTTTATGCATCCGTCTTCAACCAGATTATCACAAAGCCTACAGATACAATTTTCTTCGGCTAACAATCCATCACAATTTCTTCTATCGGATCGTTTTCTGATACTCGCCTTTGCTTGTTGGTTTGGTTGATCTTGGAAAACTACGCCTCCATCATCATAATCGGAACCCATTCCAGAACCTCTCTCGACCTCTATGGTACTCTCGCCGGAACAGACTGCTCTGGTCAACATCATGGTTAACATCAAAATCCGGATTACAGTCTCTTGGGGCAAGTCCATCTTTGAGAAGGAAATAGAGAAGAATGAGAAGGGGGAAAAATAAATTTTTAAGGGAGAGGGGATGGGAAGTGGAGAAAAACAACAAAAGGGAGAAGGGAGTCGACAGCTGCTTTCGATCTTCAAGGCTCAGGTGCCGCCTCAGTCCTCCTGGAACAGACACTCCAGTGATACAACCTCTACCGTCTGTTCCTTATCACGGGACTTCTCTGGATCAGCAACCTTTTTGCAGTGGGATGAATGGACCCAAGTCTCTCTCTCAGCAACCTTCAATGCTGTGGTGCTAGTCAATAAGACCTGGTATGGTCCTTCCCATCTATCAATAAGACAACCTGAGCGTAGAAAATTTCGTATCATTACATAATCCCCAGGTTCAATGTCATGACAATTACTATCTGGTAAATCAGGAATCACCAACTTCAGATTATCATTTTGATTCCTCAACTGCTTACTCATGTTAATCAAGTACTTTACAGTTACTTCATTGTTACATTTCAAATCATCCTGAGGGTTAATCATGACATGCGGTTGTCGACCAAACAAGATTTCAAAGGGGGACAGATTAAGAGGGGACCTGGGAGTGGTTCTGATGCTATACAAAACAATGGGTAAAGCTTCTGGCCACGTCAATCCTGTCTCTGCCATTACTTTACTCAATTTATTTTTAATAGTGCTGTTCACTCTTTCGACCTTCGCACTCGCCTGTGGACGGTACGGAGTGTGCAGCTTGCTATCAATTCCCATCAACTTACACATTCCTTGAAAGACATCACCTGTAAAATGGGTACCCCTATCACTTTCAATGATTCTAGGGATACCATATCTACATACAAATTCCTGCACAATTTTCTTAGCTGTAAACATAGCGGTATTTGTAGCTGCTGGAAAAGCTTCGACCCAATTCGAGAAAACATCTATACAGACAAGTACATACTTCAAATTTCTACATGGGGGTAATTGAATGAAGTCAATTTGTATTACTTGAAAAGGGCCGCCGGCAGGTGGGATATGGGATGGTTCTGTAGGTATTGTTTTTCCAATATTCTTTCTCAGACAGGTAAGGCATGACATTGCTCTTTTACCCGCATGAGAGGAGAATCCTGGGGCGCACCAGTATGCTCTTACCAATTTGCACATCCCCTCCTTGCCTAGATGAGTCAGCCCGTGAGCTGCTTCAGCCAGACATGGAAGGTATGCCCTGGGGGCCACTGGTTTACCATGTCCATCCGTCCAGAGCCCTGAGGACTCCTGGCCATATCCCTTTGCCTTCCAGACTGCTCTTTCCTGTGTGGAACACAAATTCTGCATCTCACACAACTTTTGTGTGTTGATGGTATTAAATACCATCAATTGTGTGGTGTCTGTCTGTATGGGGGTAGCAGCTGCAAGCTTTGCGGCTTCGTCTGCTCGGCTGTTACCAAGTGACACTGGGTCTTGACTATATGTATGTGCTTTACATTTGATAACAGCCACTCTGTCGGGTTCCTGTATCGCTGTTAGAAGCCTTTTTATGTGAGCTGCATGCGCTATCGGTGTACCAGCTGCCGTCATGAAATTTCTGAGGCGCCATAAGGCTCCGAAATCATGGACTACCCCGAACGCGTATCTAGAATCGGTGTAGATATTGGCAGACTTACCCTTAGCCAATTCACATGCTCTGGTTAGGGCGACCAGTTCAGCAACCTGGGCTGAGTGAGGTGGGCCTAGCGGTTCTGCTTCTATGGTGTCTTGGTCATCTACGACTGCGTATCCAGTACACAAGTCTCCCGAGTCTGACTGTCTGTGACAACTACCATCCGTGTAGAACGTGAGTTCTGCATCTTCCAGTGGATTGTCACTGATGTCAGGCCTTGCGGTAAAATTTTGGGTCAAATATTCCATACAATCATGTGCATCTTCCTTTGCATTAAATCCTCCTTCCCCATCACTCTCACCTTCCACCCTTTGTGCCTGACCAGGCACACCTGGGAGAAATGTTGCAGGGTTTAATGCACTGCATCTCCTTATGGTGATGTTTACGGGGGCCATTAATGCCAATTCCCATCTTGTAAACCTTGCTGATGAGACGTGTCTGGTTTGGGCAGAATTCAATAAGGCAGACACCGCATGCGGTGTATGGATTGTGAGGTTGTGGCCTAGCACGACATCTTCGCTTTTCGTCACTAGCAATGCTATCGCCGCAACGCTACGCAAGCATGTGGGGAGGGATCGCGCTACCGTATCTAGCTGGGCGCTGTAGTATGCAATTGGCCTGCTGGCGTCACCGTGTTTTTGGGTTAGTACACCTGCTGCGCACCCAGCACTTTCTGTTCCGTATAGTTCAAAGGGTTTCCCATAGTCTGGCATACCTAGTGCTGGTGCCTGCGTTAGACACTGTTTGAGTCTCTCAAATGCTGTTTCGGATTCGTCTGTATGCGAAATCCGATCAGGTTTGTTTGAGGAGACCATTTCCTGCAAAGGTAGCGCCAATATGGAAAACCCTGGGATCCAATTACAGCAATACCCACACATTCCTAAAAACGTCCTTATCTGTTGCTGGGTTTGTGGCAGTGTCATGTCTCTAATGGCTTGGATTCTATCAGCGGTCAGGTGTCTCAGTCCTTGTGTTAGACAGTGTCCCAAATATTTTACCTTAGTTTGGCATAATTGTAACTTGTCTTTGGAAACCTTGTGACCTGTGTCTGAAAGATGAAACAGGAGCTGTTTCGTATCCTTCAGGGAAGCTTCCAGTGAATCTGAACACAGCAGTAAATCATCCACATACTGTATCAATACTGATCCACTCTCTGGTTGGAAAGACTGTAAACAATCATGCAAAGCCTGAGAAAATATACTTGGACTATCTATGAAACCTTGGGGTAACCGAGTCCACGTGTATTGGACTCCTCTGTATGTGAATGCAAACAAATATTGGCTGTCAGGGTGCAGAGGTACCGAAAAGAAAGCGGAGCAGAGGTCAATAACAGTGAAAAATTTGGCAGTGGGAGGAATTTGCATTAGGATGACAGCTGGATTAGGCACTACGGGGAACTGACTCTCAACTATTTTGTTAATCCCCCTTAGATCCTGCACTAGCCTGTAACCCCTCCCCCCACTCTTTTTAACAGGGAAGATGGGACTATTTGCTGTGCTGGACGTTCTTACTAGAATGCCCTGTTGTAGCAAGCGCTCTATTACGGGAAAAACTCCTAACTCCACCTCTGGCTTCAGAGGATACTGTGGGATTTTTGGAGCTATCCTACCATCTTTTACTTGTACTACTACTGGAGCTACGTTTGCCATTAATCCAGTGTCCTGTCCATCTTTTGTCCAAAGTGACTCTGGTATCTGAGATGTCATCTCTTCTACTTGGGATGGATTCCTATTTGTCATAATGGTGTGTGACATTAATTTTGATGGGGAGTCTAACATGTCTCGTACTTCCTGAGCGTGATTCTCAGGGATGTCCAAGAATACACCTTCAGGAGTACAATAAATGACGCAACCCATTTTACATAGTAAGTCTCTACCCAGGAGATTAGTTGGTGCAGATGCAGCCAGCAAAAAGGAATGCTTGGTATGCAAAGGCCCTATTGTAATCTCGGCTGGTTTGCTAACAGGGTAGTGCTGGACTACTCCTGTTACTCCCATGGCTGGAATTATCCTACCAGTGGTTCTCATGCCCACTGTCGAATTTATCACTGACTTGGCCGCCCCTGTGTCTACAAGAAAGTTTAAAGTTTTACCAGCCACATTGATTGCAATCTCTGGTTCGCTTCCAAGACTGGCAATCAATTTAACTGGCTGCAGATTACAGGTATGGCCACACCCCTATTGGGTATGCTGACCTCCCTGAATCCCATTGGCAGCAACTACTTGTGCGGGGTTTAGCTGGGAACTACCAGAGGCATGCCAATCTCTGTTCGGGGGATATCTTTTTGTTTCCCCTGTATGTGGCTCAAAACTCCGCCTCTGTGGACCCTGCTCCCAATGTCGTGTGTCGTGTCGTTGTCTAGGGGGTTGAAAAGATCTTTGTACACTCTTTGTTCTACATTCTCGTGCATAGTGTCCCGGTCTGTTACAAGAAAAACATGTTATTACACTTGCCTTACCCACAGGATTCGGTGGTACATACGCAGGCTGCCTTGTGGTCAGCGCCTGTATACTTACGGACATCAACTTATCACTTTGCGACTCCCTGTGCCTAGTGATATTTCTGTCGTGATCAATAGCAGCCTCTCTCAATGTGGACACTGACAGACCTCGCCAGCATGGTTGCGTGGTCTGTACCCTAGCTTTTAATGTTTCTTTCAAACCATCCATCAGTACAGATACTGCTACTTCTCGATGGTTTGGGTTGGTCTTTATGTCTTCTATACCAGTGTACTTTGCCATTTCTAATAGTGCCCGGTGAAAATATTCTATTGCCGTTTCGGACTCCTTTTGCTTAATGGAAAATATTTTATTCCATTTAACAACGGCTGGGAAATACTCTTTTAGCTGTAAATTTATCCTTTTTACATTATCCTTGTTGTACACGTCTGTAAGCGGTACATCTTTATCCAATGCACAATCAGCTAAAAACTGAGTTGCATCAACATTGGAAGGTAAACAAGCTCTTAGCAGTATCTGCCAATCCTTGTTGTTGGGTTCTACAGTGTTACCTAAATCCCTGATGTATTTTTGGCTAGCAACTAAATCCTTCCTGGGGTCAGGAAATTCGGACACTATTGTTCTTAATTCCATTCTGGAAAATGGAGTGTACATGGCAATGTTCCTTATGGGAGTGGCTCCAGACACATCTGTTTTTCCATTGGGAACTGCTATTACCCTTACAGGAGCAATTCTAACAGCCTCTTCCTGTGTAGATTCTACAACTTGTGGTACAATGGTTTCAGTGTAGTGCATGGTGCCGTACTTACCCGTCGACACGACCTCACCTATCCCTCCGCTAGGGGCCTTCACTAATCTCGTGGGTGTCGCTGTGCCTACTGTGGTCTCTGCTATGGTGGCCGCAAGAGAGAGAGCTGAAATTGTTGCCGAATCTTCTTCTTGATCACACTCCTGAGGAAGGTTCAAAACAGGGTACAACTTGCACGGGTTAATACTTGCATGAGTTATTTGGTTAACATCATTAACATTTACAGTGTTACTAAGAGTTTGTGTTTTACAACCCAGTGCGTTTCTCTCCGCAATCAACTTCTCTCCTGCAATGTATGGTGGAGGAGGAGCTGTGGCTATCAGCTTCCTGACTGCCCCAGATCCTGCCGCCAGAGCCAAACCTCTCTGTATCTCACCTTCCTGGTGCCATAACTGTAAATAATCATGATGCTGAATTCGTCTCTTTGATGATTTTACGAGACATATCCTCCTCCTTAAATTTTGTAACACTTCTGGACTAAAGCTACCTATTCTTGGGAATTTGTCCCTGTCTTGTGCAGTCATTCTCTCCCATTCATCACATAAAACCTCTGTGTGACTACCATATTTTTCACACATTACATATCGTGCCGACCCAACTGGTCGGTTCTCTGAATCAACCCGAACCGAGGTTGATCGCCCCCTACCTGAACAAATGGCCCCCATAATCTGCAGGCGTTGCTTATTCCTCCTTGGATCTTTATCTCAAGGTTTTCAGCGAACCCTTACAAACAAACCAAGATGTCCTTGGGCAGGCCGGCGGTGGTGGTTTATCAAGTACCCCACTTACTTCTCGCCCACGTTGGCCAGTACTGCAATCACTGTAACCAGAGCTGCTGTACCCAACCCAGGGCCCCTGTGAACCTTTATTTACTGGGGCGCGTTCCCCAGCAAGTATCGGTTGTTGGATAGTTCCTGAGTGACCAGCGAACTTCCCTTCCAAAAATAAAAAATTACACAAATCACGTCAGAATGTACAACTAGCGTTTGTGACCACTTTACTCTAATGGTATTAGGTCAGATTACTAACTACTGCACACAATTACGTGCGGTCCAATCGTTCAGTACGCGAGCACTACTTGTCATGTACTGAAAGATCAATGGAATTGATGTTTCCGGCCGCGATTCCTTCAGCAAGAGCTTATGGCCTATATGGGTTCTGCACCAACACCCCAGGCGTTGTGCCACTGGACTTTTATAGCGGACCTCTTTGTCTATTTTACCTGTTACCTTATGACCTCCTGGTCTGTTACCTTATGACCTCCTGGTCTGTTACCTTATGACCTCCTGGTCTTGTTACCTTATGGTCCGCTATACTCTAATGCTCAAATATTATTTAACCAGGGATGCCTCCCTAGCCACCGTATATGTCACTTACACGTATGTCCCTTGACGAGTACTCGGCTTTCCTTGTGGTTCCACCTTTAAAATTGTATAAACACACTCACTCAACACATGTACACTTTGTTTCTATGTCTATTTCTGCGCAGAAATTGTCTTTAGGCCAAAAGTGTTACCAATTAGGAGCAGGATCTGTTAAACTAAATTTCAGATTTTCCAAAAATAGATTTGCGTTATTTTACCGCGTCGCGTTATCTACCGCTGTGCGTTAATTATCGCCTTTGCGTTACTTCACTTTATCACAGCTTGAGCTACGTGGGCGTAACCGGACGCTACGTTGCGTAATGTACGCTGCGTGCGTCTGCCTTTTGGATTGCGTACGCTAGTCTTTGTTAGCGACACGTGTACGCAATGTAAAGATCCACCGTAACACAATATATACTTTTATCAATGTAAATGATCCCTGATCATCTACCGCAATCCACACTGACTGCCTTGTATCTCAGACAAACCGTGTGTTGTTCTATACTTTAACTATTACCTCTACTATGAAATAACAGCAAATCTCTTTTTTGCACTTTCTATCAACTATAAAATTGGCAAACAGGAATAGTGATATACGAAAATGAAACAGAAATGCAGATATATGCGTGCGTACGCAAGACAAAAGAAAAATAAACAGTTTTAAAAAGACACAAGCGTTTTGTTCTTACTTCCGGCTCCCGGATTCCTTCAGCACTCTTTATCTAAGCGAAGCAGACGCTTATCCCGCCAGCACTATGAGACAATCTCCCACCCTTTTGCTGGAGGGATAATGTCTGCTGATCTACCTAGTGCAGATATGAGAAGGATCGGACGAGTCCCCAATTGACAATGCTAAATTCCTTTGTCGTATAAACAACCCTTTATGAAGCTAAGAACACTGTACGCTGTTTACTTAAGAAGTACCGTAATGGTACGCTATCTGCGTAACGATCGCTCAGCCGTAGGCGAGACGCCCAAGCGTCACGTTCGCGCACGGCCCAGTGATCACAGGACACGTTATTGGTTATGACTAGGGGAATGATTCGCTGTAGCGTAGCCTACGCTCGAGACCACGAGGAGGTCACCAGCGATGCAGACGCTCACAACACTATACCTTTATGTTAAAACCTTATACCAATGAAATACACTGAATACCTTAATGTGAGTACAGGGTGTAAATGCAACCTTGTGTAACCTGACTAACTACAAAGCTGCTTGAGCGTCACCGACGCTCAAGTGAACACTTAACACTATAGAAAATACACAGATACTGGTTTAGGTTCCAAGGCCTATTAACTGTATTATATCTAATATACTTGTAAAAGGGGATAACAGTACAAATGATACACTACAATATAACAGAGACTTCCTAACCACAGATCTAAACAATAAATACAAAAAGACAATACTACACTGACCTAAATGCAATACAATACAATGCTATAATACTATGAGAGATATAAGAGAAAAGAGGAGAGAGAGAGATAGAGAGAGAGAGAGAAATTGGCTCACAGAAAGACAATGATTACGGAGAGAAAACTTACGCACAAAGGGTAACGATCGCATGCGCCTCGATATCCAGCTCCCGGCTATCAGCAGATAACCGTTGATGAGAGTGAGTGAAATTGGATATGGTCGGCCTGCCTATTTATGCCCCACACACAATGCAATCTCATAGTCCCTACAATCCCATTGTCCATTGGCCGAAGGAATTCGGCCCTGCATCATAACAAGAGGTCATAGGGTGATTCATACAGGTGGGCTGTGACGATTTTCAACAGCTCAGGTGGGTGGGAAACTAGGTTTCCCGCCGCATACCTGAGTATGAGTTAAATAATAGAAATGGACATAAACTTCTTATGTCCATAACTATTCGCACGAGCGATTAATACGCTCCAAACCAACACCGGAATATTGCTAATTAAATACTCTTCCGATGGGTACCAAACACTGCTGTATGATTCCTGTTAGACCCTTCGTACGATATAAAGAGGGATTCCTCAGCTCTGGGACATTATATTTTAACCAAACTTTCAGAAACTATCAAAGGGATCATGATCTATAAACTACATTAATTGTGAACATTTGTAACGAATGAGTCGCACGCTACGACCACGTAAACTCTACCGTAAATACGCATACCGCGCCTGCGAGTGCACGCTATTGCGGGTATGCGCCTCCACGGGAGAGCGCACGCACGCGCAGCGCGGACCAGTGTGCGGTGCAAATATGGCAACGTGCATTGAGACATTTTTCTGACTTCGACATATATAACCTGCCAGGCTGTCCTATAGTGTCTGGAATCAGATTAATAAGTGATAATTTATCACAGTATATAGATTACCTCCTCCAACCTTTGGTAACATATAACAGGTCACATCTCAAAAACACTAGAGACTTTCTGAACGTACTTACTAATATTTTATGGGAAAAAGATCTCTCACTTGCAAGTACCAATGTGAGCTCTCTATACACAATTATTGAACCTACACAGGGAATAAAAGCAGTGTCCAGAAGCTTAGAGCAATCATAATAGAAAAGGACTTACAGTATTTAAAGTGAAAGGTATAACATACATTTCACATCACAATTATGTTTTATTTAAGGGCACAGCCATGGGCACCAGGTTTGCACCAAGTTATGCCAATAAATTTTTGGGGCAGTGGGAGGATCAAAACATTTGGAATAACAACCTATTAGGAGCAAACCTAGTGTCCTGGTCACAATATATTGGTGACATTTTTTTAGTTTGGCGGGATTCCTCTTGTCAAAGTCAGAAAAATCTCACGCTACACACTGCCATATATGCACCTCATGTGAGTGCCTGCTGCGCGTGCATGAGCTCTCCCGTGCGTGCGCATACTCGCTGTTGCGTGCACCCGCGGGCGCACGGTATGCGCATTTACGGTACAGTTTGTGTACGTCTAGCGTGCGACTCAATCGTTACATATTTTAACCATATAATGTATTTTGTAGATTATGGTCCCTTTGATAGAATCTGAAAGTTTAGTTAATATAGCATGTTCATAGACAAAGAGATCCCTCTTTGTTTGATACGAAGGGTCAGACAGGGGTTATACAGTGGTGTTTAGTATCCATCGGAAGAGTATTTAATTAGCAATATTCCGGTGTTGGTTTGAAGCGGATTAATCGCTCGTGCGAATAGTTATGGACATAAGAAGTTTATGAACATTTACTGTATTTGCACTTTATTACCCATGCGGCGGGAAACCTAGTTTCCCACCCACCTGAGCAGTTTGGAATAGTCACAGCCCACCTGTATGAACCAACCTATGACCTTTTGTTATGCGAAGACGAATTCCTGTGTCCAATGAACAATAAGAATATAGGGACCATTGTACTGTATTGTGTGTAGTGTATAAAAGGACAAGCCGATCTGGGCCAGCTCTCTATTCTCCAACGGTTCTCATCACTGATAATCGGGAGCTGGATATCCAGAAAGGCACATGTGATTGTTTCCCTTTGTGCGTAAGTTTCTCTGCAATCATATTATCTTTATTGTTATTGTAAGCCACACACACTCTCTCTCTCTCTCCTTCCCCTTAAAAGTACTTGTGTCTTTATTGTATTTTATGTGTAGTTACTTGGTTAGATATTCTATGTTATCTTGGTAGTGTATAAATTGTACTGTGTATTCTTTTGCAAAGTGAACGTTCATTCTCTTCCTTAAAGGCGTTAGAACCTTAGACCGGTATTAGTGTTTTATTATATTGCTAAGGGGTTCGCAGAGCGTCACATACGCTCATACAGCTTCTAAACTAACAAGGTTACACTGTGTTGCATTTACACCTTATCACTGCACAAGGGTTTATATTATAAGTATATTGTGTATGGTATAGTTATAAAGGTTTAACTCTGTGAGCGTCAGCACCGCTTGTGATCTCCTCGTGGTCTCGAGCGTCCTCTACGCTCATAGCGTGTCATTACGCTAGCTAGAAGCCTATAGCGTGCTTGCCTGTACGCTCTTAGCCGTGAGCGAACGTGCCGCTCGTGCGTCTCGACCACGGCTAAGCGTTTGTTACGCTACGTGCGTACTCTTACGGTATTCCATACGTCAATTGCGTACTGTGTTCTTTCACCTTTTAAAGGGTTTTCAGTAAGATAAATATTAGGCTTTATCAATTGGGGGCTCGTCTGTCCTTCACATATCTGTACTAGGTAATTTCAGCAGACATTATCGGTCAGCAAAGGGCGGGAGGTAATGTTCCTCGTAGTGCTGACCAGATAAGCGTCTGCTCGCTTAGTAAAGGGTGCTGAAGGAATCCGGAACCGGAGGTAAGAACAATACGCTAGTGTCTTTTAAAACTGTTTTTTTTTTCTGTTCTGTCTTGCGTATGGTTGCCATTTCACAATTGATAACCTGCTAAGAAAGATTTGTTGCTATTAGTAGTTAAAGAGTAAAAGTAATACATTAAGGGGTAATTTGTAAAGCACGCACACAGCTTTGCCTAAAATACAAGGAAAAACCTGTGTGGTGCTCGGTAGATGATTACAATTAAAGATCATCTACATTGATAAACGTGTTGATTGTATTTCTGTGGACATATCTGGCTGGCATACACGTGTCTCTAACAAAAGGGTGAGACTGGTGTACGCAACACAAAGGCCGACGCACGTAGCGTATATTACGCAACGGAGCGTCCGGGTACGCCCACATAATTCAAATCACACGATAGTATTATTTGTAACAGGCGAAAAGGAGGCAACGCGATAAATAGCGCAAGTCAATTTTAGTGTCCAAAATTTTAAGCTAATAGATCCTTCTCCAATTTGCGACTCATCTGGTCTAGACTGTTTACTGAATGAAAGGAATTTCTGCGCAGAAATAAAATTAAAGTGTACATGTGGTGAGTGTTTGTATATATAAGTTTTTACAATTTTTGGGTTGAACCACAAGAAGTCGAGTTCTCGTGAGGTACATACATGTAAGTGACGTGCATGGTGGCTTGGGAGGCATCCCTTGTTAAACATAAATTTGAGCATTAGAGTATAGCAGACCAGGAGGTCTACTGTAGCACAGACCAGGAGGTCCGGAACAGACCAGGAGGTCTAGGTACAGCAGACTAAGAAGTCCGCTATAGAGAAAAGTAGCACAACACCAGGAAGGGTTGGTGCAGAACCCATATAGGCCATTAAAGCTCTGGCTGAAGGAATTCGCAGCCGAAATTTTCGATTCCACTGGTCGCTCCGCACACAAGATTAGTTGCTTATGTGCAGAACGATTGTACCGCACGTAATTGTGTGCATTAGTTAGTAACCTGACCAGTACCATTTGCGTACGAAAGGGGTCATAAACGCTATTTGTACACTCTAACGTGATTTGTGTAATTTTTTCTATTTTAAGGGAGGTTCGCTGGTCACTCAGGAACTATCCAACAACCAATAGTTACTGGAAAGGGTTAAGTGCTCTGCGGATCACACTCGCATGTTCCAGTAAATAGCGGTTCAGGTCGCAGGGGCCCTAGGTCGAGTACGCCAGCGCTAAGGCAGTGTGTGGGCGTATTGGTCGGCGTGGGTGAGTGAGTGGAGTACTCGGTAAACTGCCACCGTCGGCCTACCCCGAACATCTTGGTTTTGTAAGGGTTCGCTGAAGACCCTGATTTGAAGGTCAGAGGTAGTGAAAGCAACACCTGCAAGTATGGGGGCCAGTTGTTCAGGTAGGGGGCGATCAACCTCGGTTCGGGTTGATTCAGTAAACCGGCCAATCGGGTCGGCAAGGTATGTAATGTGTGAAAAATACGGTTCACACACAGAGGTTTTATGTGATGAATGGGAAAGAATGACTGTGCATGACGGGGAAAAGTTTCCCCGGGTAGGTAGCTTTAGCCCAGATGTGTTACAAAATCTAAGGAGAAGGATATGTCTCATTAAATCAACAAAGAGACGGATCAAACATTATGACTATTTACAGTTATGGCAACAGGTGGGTGAAATACAGAGAGGGTTGGCTCAGGCAGCTGGATCTAACCCTATCAGGAAACTGATAGCTACAGCACCACCGCCACCTTACATAACGGGAGAGAAGTTGGTTGCAGAGAATGACGCACAAGTGTGTAATAAACAGGCACTTAGTAACTGTATAAATGTTAAGGATAATGTGAATAAGATAATTAATGCAAATATTAACCCGTGCAAGCTGTACCCTGTTTTAAACTTTCCCCGGGAGTGTGATCAAGAGGACGAATCAGCAACAATATAGGCGCTCTCTCTAGCAGCCACCATATCAGAAACAGCAGTGGGCACGACCCAACCCGTAAGACTAGTATCAAAGGCCCCTAGCGGAGGGATAGGTGAGGTCGTATCAACGGGTAAGTACGGCACCATACACTATGCTGAAACCATTTCACCACAAGCTGTAGAATCTACTCAGAATGATGTTATTAAACTTAATCCCGTTAGGGTAATAGCAGTGTCAAATGGGAAAACGGATACTTCAGGAGTCACTCCTGTCAGAAACATTGCCATGCACTGCCCATTTTCCCGAATGGAATTAAGAGCAATAGTGTCTGAATTCCCTGATCCTAGGAAGGATCTAGTTGCTAGCCAGAAATACATTAGAGAGCTAGGGAATACTGTAGAGCCCAATAACAAAGACTGGCAGATATTGCTAAATGCATGTTTACCCTCCAATGTCGACTCAGCACAATTTTTAGCTGACTGTAAATTAAATGAAGATGTACCCCTTACGGATGTGTACAACCAAGACAATTTAAAGAGGATACATTTACAGTTAAAAGAGTATTTTCCAGCTGTAGTTAAATGGAACAAAATGTTCTCCATTAAACAAAAAGAGTCAGAAACAGCTGCTGAGTATTTTCATAGGGCACTACTGGAAATGGCTAAATACACAGGCATAGAAGACATTAAGACAAATGCAAATCATAGAGAGGTAGCAGTATCTGTGTTAATGGATGGTTTAAAGGAGGTATTGAGGACAAGGGTACAGACCACGCAACCATGTTGGCGAGGTCTGTCGGTGGCTACTTTGAGAGAGGCTGCTATTGATCATGATCGAAATATCACCAGACACAGGGAGTCACAAAGTGATAAGTTAATGGCCGTAAGTATACAGGCCCTGACCACAAGGCAGCCTTTGTATAAATCTCCAAACCCTGTGGGTAAGTCAAATGTGGTAACTTGTTATTCCTGTCATAGAGAGGGACATTTTGCACGAGACTGTAGAGTGAAAAATACACAAAAATCATATCAACCCCCTAGACAACGACATGACACACGAAATTGGGATCAGGGACCGCAGAGACGGAGTCATGAGCCACATGCAGGGGAAACAAAAAGGTATCCCCCAAAAAGAGACTGGCAAGTCTCTGGTAGTTCCCATTTACCCCCTTCTCAAGTAGTTGCTGCCAGCGCGATTCAGGGAGGTCACCATACCCAATAGGGGTGTGGCCATACCTGTAATCTGCAGCCAGTGAAATTGATTGCAAGCCTTGGAAGTGAACCCGAGGTCACAATTGATGTAGCTGGTAAATCATTAAACTTCCTTGTAGATACGGGGGCGGCCAAATCAGTGATATATTCGACAGTGGGCATGAGAACCACTGGTAAGACAATTCCAGCCATGGGAGTAACGGGAGTAGTCCAGCACTACCCTGTTAGCAAACCAGCAGAGGTTACAGTAGGGCCTTTACATACCAAGCATTCCTTTTTGCTGGCTGCATCGGCACCGACTAATTTCCTGGGAAGAGATTTATTGTGTAAAATGGGGTGCGTCATTTATTGCACTCCTGAAGGTGTATTCCTGGACATACCTGAGAATCACGCTCAGGAAGTGCGAGACATGCTAGACTCCCCATTAAAATTAATGTCCCATACTGTTATGTTAAATAGGAATCCATCCCAGGTAGAAGAAATGACATCCCAAATACCAGAGTCACTTTGGACTAAAGATGGACAAGACACTGGATTAATGGCAAACGTAGCTCCAGTAGTTGTGCAAGTAAAAGATGGTAGGATAGCTCCAAAAATCCCACAATACCCTCTGAAGCCAGAGGTGGAGTTAGGAGTTTACCCCGTCATAGAGCGCTTGCTTCAACAGGGCATTCTGGTAAGAACATCCAGCACTGCCAATAGTCCCATCTTCCCTGTGAAAAAGAGTGGGGGGAGGGGTTACAGGCTAGTACAGGATCTAAGGGGGATTAACAAAATAGTTGAGAGTCAGTTCCCCGTAGTGCCAAATCCAGCTGTCATCCTTATGCAGATCCCCCCCACTGCAAAATTTTTTCACTGTTATTGACCTCTGCTCCGCCTTTTTCTCGGTACCCCTGCATCCTGACAGCCAATATTTGTTTGCATTCACATACAGAGGAGTCCAATACACATGGACTCGATTACCACAAGGTTTCATAGACAGTCCAAGTATATTTTCCCAGGCTTTGCATAATTGTTTACAGTCTTTCCAACCAGAGAGTGGATCAATATTGATACAGTATGTGGACGATTTACTACTGTGTTCAGATTCACTGGAAGCGTCCCTGAAAGATACGAAACAGCTCCTGTTTCATCTTTCAGACACAGGAAACAAGGTTTCCAAAGTCAAATTACAATTATGCCAGCCTAAAGTAAAATATCTGGGACACTGTCTAACACAAGGACTGAGACACCTGACCGCTGATAGAATTCAAGCAATTAGAGACATGACTCTGCCACAAACCCAGCAACAGATCAGAACGTTTTTAGGAATGTGTGGGTATTGCCGTAACTGGATCCCAGGGTTTTCCATTCTAGCATTACCTTTGCAGGAGATGGTCTCATCAAACAAACCTGATCGGATTTCGCATACAGACGAATCCGAGATGGCATTTGAGAGACTTAAACAGTGCCTAACGCAGGCACCAGCATTAGGTATGCCAGACTATGGGAAACCCTTTGAGCTATACGGAACAGAAAGTGCTGGTTGCACGGCAGGCGTCCTAACCCAAAAGCACGGTGATGCCAGCAGGCCAGTAGCATACTACAGCGCTCAGCTAGATACGGTAGCGCGATCCCTCCCCACATGCTTGCGAAGTGTCGCTGCGATAGCATTGCTAGTTACAAAAAGCGAAGATGTAGTGCTAGGACACAACCTCACAATTCATACGCCACATGCAGTGTCAGCCTTGCTGAATTCTGCCCAAACCAGACACGTCTCATCAGCGCGGTTTACAAGATGGGAATTGCCATTAATGGCCCCCGTAAACATCACCATAAGGAGATGCAGTGCATTAAATCCTGCAACATATCTCCCAGGTGTGCCTGGACAGGCACAAAGGGTGGAGGATGAGAGTGATGGGGAAGGAGGATGTTATACAAGGGATGACACACATGATTGTATGGAATATTTGACCCAAAATTTCACGGCAAGGCCTGACATCAGTGACAACCCACTGGAAGATGTAGATTTTACTTTCTACACTGACGGTAGTTGTCACAGACAGACGGACTCGGGAGACTTGTGTACTGGATACGCAGTAGTAGATGACCAAGGCACCATAGAAGCAGAACCGCTAGGCCCACTTCACTCAGCCCAGGTTGCTGAACTGGTTGCCCTAACCAGAGCATGTGAATTGGCTAAGGTAAAGTCAGCCAATATCTACACCGATTCTAGATACATCTTCGGGGTAGTCCATGATTTCGGAGCCCTATGGCGCCTCAGAAATTTCATGACGGCAGCTGGTACACCGATAGCGCATGCAGCTCACATCAAAAGGCTTCTAACAGCGATACAGGAACCCGACAGAGTGGCTGTTATCAAGTGTAAAGCACATACATATAACCAAGACCCAGTATCACTTGGTAACAGCCGAGCAGACGAAGCTGCTAAGTTAGCAGCTGGTACCCCCAGACAGACACCACACAATTGATTGTATTCAATACCATCAACACACAGAAGTTGTGTGAAATGCAAAATTTGTGTTCCACACAGGAAAAGGCAGTTTGGAGGTCAAAAGGATATGGCCAGGAGTCCTCAGGACTCTGGACAGATGGACAGGGTAAACCAGTGGCACCCAGAGCATACCTTCAATGTTTAGCTGAAGCAGCACATGGGCTGACTCATCTGGGCAAGGTAGGAATGTGCAAGTTGGTAAGAGCATATTGGTGCGCCCCAGGATTCTCATCCCATGCAGGTAAGAGAGCACTGTCATGCCTTACCTGCTTGAGGAAGAATATCGGAAAGGCAATACCAACAGAACCATCTCATATCCCACCTACAGGCGGCCCTATTCAGGTAATACAGATTGATTTTATACAATTACCCCCTTGTCGAAATTTGAAATATGTACTTGTTTGTATAGATGTGTTTTCAAATTGGGTCGAAGCATTTCCTGCAGCCACAAATACCGCTATGTTTACTGCTAAGAAAATTGTGCAGGAATTTGTGTGTAGATACGGTATCCCTAGAATAATTGAAAGTGATAGGGGAACCCATTTTACAGGTGATGTCTTTCAAGGAATGTGTAAGTTGATGGGAATTGATAGTAAGCTGCACACTCCGTACCGCCCCCAGGCGAGTGCGAAAGTAGAAAGAGTGAACAGCACTATTAAAAATAAATTGAGCAAAGTTATGGCAGAAACAGGATTAACATGGCCAGAAGATTTACCCATTGTATTATACAGCATCAGAACCACTCCCAGTTCCCCTCTTAATCTGTCCCCCTTCGAAATTTTGTTTGGTCGACAACCGCATGTTATGATTAACCCTCAGGATGATTTGAAGTGTAACAATGAAGTGACTGTAAAATACCTGGTTAACATGAGTAAACAGCTAAGGAATCAGAATGACAATCTGAAGTTAGTGATTCCTGATTTGCCAGATAGTAATTGTCATGACATTGAACCTGGGGATTATGTAATGATACGGAATTTTCTACGCTCAAGTTGCCTTATTGACAGATGGGAAGGACCATACCAAGTCTTATTGATTAGCACGGCAGCATTGAAGGTTGCCGAGAGAGAGACTTGGGTTCATTCGTCCCATTGTAAGAAGGTTGCTGATCCAGAAAGGTCCAGTGATAAAGAACAGACGGTAGAGGAAGTTGTATCACTGGAGTGTCTGTTTCAGGAGGACTGAGACGGCACCTGAGCATTGAAAATAATAAGATCGGAGGCAGTTGTCGATTCCCTGTTCCCTTTTATTGTTTTTCTCCACTTCCCATCCCATCTCCCTCAATTATTTCTTTCCCCCTTCTCATTCTTCTCCATTTCCTCCTATAAGATGGACTTGCCCCAAGAGACTGTGATCCGGATTTTCCTGTTGACCATGATGTTGACCAGAGCAGTCTGTTCCGGCGAGAGTACCATGGAGGTCGAGAGAGGTTCTGGAATGGGTTCTGATGACAAAGATGGAGGCGTAGTTTTCCAAGAACAACATAATCAACAAGCAAAGGCGAGTATCAGAAAGCGATCCGATAGCATTGACCATAGAAGGAATTTTGAAGGATTGTTAGCTGAAGAAAATTGTATCTGTAGACATTGTGACAATGTAATTGAGGATGGGTGCATCAAGAAATGCCAATCCAGTTTTAATATCCATATGGATAGGCATCCATTGAGTGACTATCACTCCTTAGTGGGTAAAGTACTAAATCAGACAGACTGTTTGGTATGCTCTCAAGTACCTCAAGGTCACAGCAAGTCAGGACTAGTACCATTTCCTTTAACGATAGGGGAGGTACTTGAGTTAAGTGGTGGGAGGCCGATGGACAAGAGGTTTAATATCTCTAGTCCTCCTAGTTTGAAGCTCCACCAATACCATGTGGATAGGTCTTTAGTGTGCTTTAACATTTCCAATCCCCGAAAGCCGGGAAATTGGGAAGTGTCATGGAATAACCAAACCATGACATTCTCACATAGAGCCGACGGATTGCCTACAGATACAGAATTTATATGCCACTTAGCCGGTAGTGGAAGATATTTCCGATATAGGTATACCCTAGGAAGTAGAACCATGAGAGTTGGAGAGGTATCACCAGGATACTGTGCACATATCGTACAAACCGATACGTGTACTAAACAGATGGGAGAATTAGGGTTAGGAAATTTATATGGAAAATGTGTAATATGGTTATGTCCTACTTCGTCCCATATGTTCTCCCCGATGATGCATATTTCATATGCGGGAGGAAGGCGTATAAGTGGCTTGCCCCAAACTCAGAAGGATTGTGTTATGTTGGAAAAGTACTGCCTGAAGTAATGACGGTATCACATACTAAAATGAAAGATATTCACCGAGGTGCCCAAGCTCCTTATACTCACACTCATTACGAGCACATCGTTAAACGTCACCTAATAGAAAGAACAGAGCATCCGGCCTCTGACCTGATCCATGAATCCACCGGGATTCAGGTTCTAGTCGCGTTAGATATCACTCGTACCGCCAGAGGAGTGATGAATTATAGATACATATCAGCGCTTGCAAATTTATTAGACAATATCACTGAAATGTATGACGACACTTTTAGGTATACCGGAAGGGAGCTCAAAGCTTATAAAACAGAACTGGTTCAGCATAGGATGGTTCTTAATTATCTCACAGCAGTGACAGGCGGATATTGTGTCACACTGGCAACGCAGTACGGCGTAAAATGCTGCACTTATATTACGAATAGCACCGAGGACCCGGTCCAGGTCGTAGACCAAAAGATGGAGGACATTCTCCAATTAAAGTGGGAATTCCGCAGGAGACACAATCTCACCCTTGCTGCTATGGGTAATGAGCTGACCGGTTGGGTGTCATGGTTGAACCCGCGAAATTGGTTCTCTGGTTTAGTAGAATGGGCTCAAGGAATTATAATGGATGTAGGGAAATTTCTTCTGTGTATCTTGGGTATTGTCATATCGATTGGTTTGATATCTAGATGCGTTCAGGCTTTAACGAAGTGTAAACGAAGTACTAAGGTGATGAGTCTAAGGAGTGAGGACATTATAATTCCAATGAATTTGATTTATGACCCAACGATAGAGACAATGTTGTGATGAAAATGTGATTCCACGGTCCGTTTCTTTCACCCGTTTCTCCTTTGTTTCTCTCCAAGGTAAAAAGACATCCGCTTGGAAGAAGAATTTGACAACCTTTTTACACAGACAAGTGATGGACTATGCCATAGACCCCCCATATCCCTAGTGACTTTAATTTTACGCTAGCCCAACACTTTTTGTAAGTCTATGGACATTGATAAAGCTTTGCTTACGTTTATTGGCAAAAGCACAAAGAGACTACAGTCAACATGTACGTCGAGACAAGACAAGACAAGACCTCAAACGGAAAATGTATATTAAACTCACATAGTTTATCACTGCATTTACCATAATTGTTCTTTATCTTCATCTCTACAACCTTCAGGTAATGACACACATAGTCGATAGGGAATACAGGCACAGATATCAGCATTCACATATCCCCCCTACTCATGTATCATCAACTAAAATGTGCTCCCCCATTTTGTTGCAACCAAAGCCGAAAAGAGCTCGGTAAAGTTTGACAGCCCATCCACAGACCCTTAATACGGGATAAGAAGGAATTCAAATGTATACTTCGCAATACCTCGAAGCTTGATTTAAAACACGTACGGCACGATGGTACATGACCCCCCAAACATGGATTCATAGACACATGCTTCTGCTATCTCACTAGGTCATACCCTTTTCACACCTTCTTCTCTCCTCCCCTACCCGACCATAGAAATGTATTTACACATGACATATATTTTTCTCTTTTTGAAATGTTTTAGAAAGTGGCAGTTATTGGTGACTGCCAAAGTCAGAAAAATATCACGCTACACACTGCCATATATGCACCTCATGCGAGTGCCTGCTGCACGTGCATGAGCTCTCCCGTGCGTGCGCATACTCGCTGTTGCGTGCACCCGCGGGCGCACGGTATGCGCATTTACAGTAGAGTTTGTGTACGTCTAGCGTGCGACTCAATCGTTACATATTTTAACCATATAATGTATTTCGTAGATTATGGTCCCTTTGATAGAATCTGAAAGTTTAGTTAATATAGCATGTTCATAGACAAAGAGATCCCTCTTTGTTTGATACGAAGGGTCAGACAGGGGTTATACAGTGGTGTTTAGTATCCATCGGAAGAGTATTTAATTAGCAATATTCCGGTGTTGGTTTGAAGCGGATTAATCGCTCGTGCGAATAGTTATGGACATAAGAAGTTTATGAACATTTACTGTATTTGCACTTTATTACCCATGCGGCGGGAAACCTAGTTTCCCACCCACCTGAGCAGTTTGGAATAGTCACAGGCCACCTGTATGAATCAACCTATGACCTTTTGTTATAATGCGAAGACGAATTCCTGTGTCCAATGAACAATAAGAATATAGGGACCATTGTACTGTATTGTGTGTAGTGTATAAAAGGACAAGCCGATCTGGGCCAGCTCTCTATTTTCTTCAACGGTTCTCATCACTGATAATCGGGAGCTGGATATCCAGAAAGGCGCATGCGATTGTTTCCCTTTGTGCGTAAGTTTCTCTGCATATTATCTTTATTGTTATTGTAAGCCACACTCTCTCTCTCTCTCTCTCTCTCTCTCTCCTTCCCCTTAAAAGTACTTGTGTCTTTATTGTATTTTATGTGTAGTTACTTGGTTAGATATTCTATGTTATCTTGGTAGTGTATAAATTGTACTGTGTATTCTTTTGCAAAGTGAACGTTCATTCTCTTCCTTAAAGGCGTTAGAACCTTAGACCGGTATTAGTGTTTTATTATATTGCTAAGGGGTTCGCAGAGCGTCACATACGCTCATACAGCTTCTAAACTAACAAGGTTACACTGTGTTGCATTTACACCTTATCACTGCACAAGGGTTTATAGTATAAGTATATTGTGTATGGTATAGTTATAAAGGTTTAACTCTGTGAGCGTCAGCGCCGCTTGTGATCTCCTCGTGGTCTCGAGCGTCTGCTACGCTGATAGCGTGTCATTACGCTAGCTAGCAGCCTATAGCGTGCTTGCCTGTACGCTCTTAGCCGTGAGCGAACGTGCCGCTCGACCACGGCTAAGCGTTTGTTAGGCTACGTGCGTACTCTTACGGTATTCCATACGTCAATTGCGTACTGTGTTCTTTCACCTTTTAAAGGGTTTTCAGTAAGATAAATATTAGGCTTTATCACTCTATGTTGGAATCTTTTTTTTTAATATAATAATAACAACAATACCAATAACATCCAGTTAAGCTTTGACAAAAGTCAGGCATCAATTAACTTTTTAGATGTCACAGTTTATATAAAGGATAATAATATTCAAAAATCAAAAGAGTATTGACTCTATTGGGCCCTACTCACTAGCCGAGGTGCCCGACGGCCGATACGGCCGACGAGCGACCCGGCGGCGGGGGGGGCAGTGACGGGGGGAGTGAAGCTTCTTCACTCCCCCCGTCACCCGGCTCCATAGACGTGCAGGCAAATATGGACGAGATCGTCCATATTGGCCAGCATGCACAGCCGACAGGAGACCAGCGATGAACGAGCGCGGGGACGCGCATCGTTCATCGCTTTAGTCTCCACACTGAAAGATATGAACGAGATCTCGTTCATTTATGAACGAGATCGTTCATATCTTTCAAAATATCGGCATGTGTGTAGGGCCCATATGTCATATATCACAGCTCACAGTTGTCATCTTGATAACTGGTTACATTCGATACAAGGTGGACAATTTAAATGTCTAAAGCGCAACTGCACAGAGTTGAGTACGTTTGAAGAACAGGCTTTAGACTTGAAACAGAAATGTATCTGCTGTGGTTACGAAAAGGAAAGAGTAGAGGAGGGCCTTAAAAAAGTTCATAAGATAAGAAATTAACTTCTAACTATAAATAAGAAGGAAAAAGATGAACCAACTGAAAATAAGTACTCATGTGCACTGATTAATAATTATATTTATAGAAACTCTTCAAGCCTAAAATATTATCTAGTGACCAGTGCACATTTAGAGAAAGAATATAAACCTGGACAGGTCCTTTCAGTAGGCTTCTATAGATGTGGGGGATGTGCTGGATGCCGGAGCATCAATGGGACCACAACGAAAAAATGTGATTCGGCTATAATTAATGGCAGGAACACGTTAAATAATTTATTACCTGCAACACAAAAGAAGTGATTTACGCTATACAATGCAGCTGCGATACATTTTATATATGGAGAACCCTAAAAAATAAGAATAGGGGAACACATGAGAAATACTAAGAGAGGTTTAGAAACCCATTCGCTGTCTGCACACTTTAAAAAAGAACACTCTAGCTCGGTAGAAAATATTAAGAACTTTTATGGCAGAAAACAGGTCAAAAAGAATCATAGATGTATCTCAAATACTCAGAATATTGCTAAAACAGAAATGAAACTAATTTATTTATACAATATTCTCATACCTTGTGGATTAAACAGTGATTTCGAAGTAGTGTTTTTTTATGATTGTTCATGTTAGGTCTGTTTATGTGGAAGTATTAAACTGCTTAACATTGTTTTCTATATAGTACTTTTTGTTAATGTTTTAGGAAGGATTCTGCCTTTTAAATTTGTAAAATTTTAGGATTTTTCGTGTGGACAAATGACTATAAACCTTTTACAATACACGGACTTCAACAAAATGGCAGCCACAACCCATGAACGATGGACATCAAACTACAACAAGATGGCCACCGCATCAAACCAGGTTCCTAGCGTCATTTTACTCAAAAATGTCTATCATCGCATCACTTCTGGGGAAGTGTGGCACGTTCTTCTGGCTCCGCTGCACTGGCTCCATGGCAACCTGGATGATTAGCCGGTGCAGCGGGTGGGGTTGATGCTATGCAACGTCAGCCCGGCGGCTTCTGTGAGTTGCCAAGTTATGCAGACGCCAGGCACTCACAGGAAGACCGCAGGACGTGCAGTGGGGCAGCTGCATGGAATTGTAATCAAGGGGAGGCTTGGCTACATGGATTTGCTGATTTGCTTATGCTCCCTTTATCATTCTGGTCTGCCTCTCACTCCTTGCTGGTCATAGTTGTCTCTTGGTTCTAGCACTAGCCGTGGATACCTTTGTCTGGTTATCTTACAACCGTCCTCTGTCAGTTGTATTATCTGTCTCGTTGCTTATTTGTTATTTCTCTTACGTCCTAGAGGATGCTGGGGACTCCATAAGGACCATGGGGTATAGACGGGCTCCGCAGGAGACATGTGCACTCTAAAGACTTTAGACGGGTGTGTACTGGCTCCTCCCTCTATGCCCCTCCTCCAGACCTCAGTTGGATCCTGTGCCCAGAGGAGACTGGATGCACTGCAGGGGAGCTCTACTGAGTTTCTTTGAAAAATACTTTTGTTAGTTTTTTTATTTTCAGGAAGCACTGCTGGCAACAGGCTCCCTGCATTGTGGGACTGAGGGGAGAGAAGCAGACCTACTTAAATGATAGGCTCTGCTTCTTAGGCTACTGGACACCATTAGCTCCAGAGGGTTGGAACGCAGGTCTCATCCTCGCTGTTCGTCCCGGAGCCGCGCCGCCGTCCTCCTCACAGAGACGGAAGCTAGAAGCCGGGTGAGTATAAGAAGAAAGAAGACTTCTGTTATGCACACCAGTGCCAGCAGGAATGTACTGGTGTCTGAACGGAGAGGGATGCAAAACAAATGAACTCACAGACAGACTGGGGAATATGCATTACATACACAGAAGGTGATAGGGTAACAAAATAAACACAAAGTGAACAGATAAGCCCAAAGGCTAAAAAAACTGGGTGTCTCCCTAGTATTAGGAATGCTCAGATGGAAAGAAGCGAGATGTTGTGATTTAGTACGTAGAGAACCCGAAATGCTGTTGCTAAGGGCAACAGCAAAACCCTAAAGGGTTACCAACGGGTGTGGCAGTAAACTCCTTGGTCAGAGATGGAATAATAGACACAAGGAGAGTCTCCACAATCCTAGTCCTCACTTGCAGTGCACTGGTTCAGCTTACTGCCACTAAACTGACACCTGAACACCTTGCACAGTGAGAGAGGATTTTGGCAGGCAAGTCTAAGAATACAGCCGCAAACTTGCTAGGTTCACAGAGTAGCAAAAGAACCCCAGCAGGTTAAACGACTGACTCCAGTCTTACTGCTAGGTCTGGATTGGCAGAGTGTAATACCAAATCCCAAGGCCTATTTGCAGTAAGCAACAAACAAACAAATACAAAGTTTACACAGTACTAGCTAGCTTTCAGGAACTGACTAACCAACAAAGATTCAGCAGCATCTGCCTAACCTGAGAAGAGGGTTTATATAGCAGGTGCTGTCCACGCCCCACTCAGACCTCACAGACTGTGAGCACAAAAACTAGCACCGGATCCCCTGCCGTGCACAGAGCCTGTAACCACTGCACAGCAAAAGACCCGAACCAGAGTATCCGCTACGCTGTTACTCCGCTAGCACTTGTCTCCCGGTTGCCATGACGACGTGGCAGCACAGAGCAGGAGACCCTAACAGTACCCCCCCTCTGACGAGGGGTCAAAGAACCCCTACCACCGGGTTTATCGGGGAACTGCGAGAAGAAAGAGCGTAACAGTCTGGGGGCATGAAGATCACAACTGCGCACCCACGACCGCTCCTCCGGGCCATACCCCTTCCAGTGCACCAAAAATGACAGCCGACCCCGAACCATCTTTGAGTCAAGAATCCTTTCAACAACAAACTCCCTCTAGCCACGAATCAGAAGAGGGGAAGGTCTTCCACTGGAAGAAGGATTACTAATCGCCCGTTTTAAAAGGGAACAATGAAATGTTTTATTGATACACAAAGAACGGGGTAGATCTAACTGAAATGCCACCGGATTGATAACCCTAGTGATCTTTTAAGGACCGATGAACCGGGGGCCTAACTTATGAGATGGCTGTCTCAACTTCAAATTCTTGGTAGACAACCAGACAAAGTCTCCTAATTTGAAGCGGCAGGGTCTTTTCCGCTTATCAAAAACCCTTTTGATCACTAATGACACAGACACAAGGGCTTTCTTCACTTTCCTCCAAATACCTCTAAGGACCGAAACCACAGAGGAACCACCAGGCGTGGAGTCCAGGGGGTCAAAAGAATTGGCCTTAGGATGATGCCCATACACACAAAGGAAGGGAGAGATCCCTGTAGCAGAGTGAGCCGCGTTGTTATAGGCAAACTCCGCCATGGACAGATGAGCAACCCAGTCAGTCTGACACTTGGAGACATAACACCTGAGGAACTGCTCCAAGGACTGGTTCACCCTTTCAGTCTGCCCATTAGACTGCGGATGGTAGCCTGACGACAAGCTGACAGAAATCTGGAGATCGGAACAAAATGCCCTCCAGAATTTGGCCACAAACTGGGATCCGCGGTCAGAGACCACATCAAGTGGCAACCCGTGGAGGCGCACAACATGCAGCATAAATAATTCAGACAAGCGTCTGGCCGATGGCAGCCCAACCAATGGAACGAAGTGCGCCATCTTCGAAAACCTGTCAATGACAACCCAGATGGCTGTCATCCCCGAGGATTTGGGCAAGTCCACCACAAAATCCATTGAAATGTGGGTCCATGGCTTAGATGGAATAGAGAGTGGATGTAATGGGCCAACAGGAACCCCTCTAGGAGTCTTATTTCGGGCACAGATGTCACATGCCCGAACCCACTGATCCACATCCCTAGCCACCGAGGGCCACCACACCGCCCTAGATAGCAACTCCCGAGTTCTGGCAATACCCGGGTGACCTACCGACTTCTTGGCATGGAATTCCAGGAACACTCGCTGTCTTAACCTAGGAGGCACAAACAAAAGACCTACGGGAAGGTCTGGAGGTTCCTGCTCCTGTGCTCTAAGGACTAATGACAAGAGGTCCTGGGTAATGCCCACTTTAATACATGATGGGGACACAATGGGCAATGGCTCCTCGGTGGTCTCCTGGATTGGAGCAAAACTCTGCAAGAGCGCATCAGCCTTGATGTTTTTTGACCCAGGGCGATATGTTATCAAAAAATTAAAGTGAGCAAAAAACAAAGCCCATCGTGCCTGCCTGGCATTGAGGCGCTTCACTGACTCTAAATATGCCAAATTCTTATGGTCGGTGAGAATTGAGACCACAAACTTAGCCCCCTCAAGCCAGTGTCTCCACTCCTCAAGTGCATCCTTAATAGCCAACAATTCCCGGTTACCCAAGTCATAATTCATCTCGGCAGGCGAAAATTTACGGGAAAAGTAAGCACAGGGATGAAGGCGATCATCAGACACTCCCATCTGAGAGAGCACTGCCCCAATACCCATCTCAGAGGCATCCACCTCCACCACAAAAGGACGCTCTGGATCTGGGTGTCGCAGCACCTTGGCCGAGACAAATGCCCTTTTGAGACAGGCAAAAGCCGCTTTGGCCTCACAAGACCAGTGAGCAACATCCGCCCCTTTCTTAGTGAGTGCCACCAAGGGCGCCACTATAGACGAAAATCCAGCGATAAATAGTCTATAAAAATTTGCAAAGCCCAGGAAACGCTGAAGCGCCTTCAAACTAGTGGGCTGCACCCAATTCAGGACTGCCTGTACCTTGGAACCCTCCATTTGGAAACCTTCTGGGGAGATAATATATCCTAGAAATGCGATTTGCTGAACTTCAAATTCGCACTTCTCCAGCTTCGCCCCAAGCGGTGGGCTCTGAGTTTCTGGAGGACTAAGCGTACATGCTTCCGATGTTCCTCCAGGGAATGGGAGAAGATTAGGATGTCATCTAAGTATACAACTAAGAATCTATCCAAATATTCCCTGAGCACATCGTTCATGAAGTCCTGGAAGACTGCCGGGGCATTACAGAGCCCAAAAGGCATCACCAAATATTCATAATGCCCTGAGTGGGTATTAAAGGCAGTCTTCCATTCATCCCCCTCTCTTATTCGGATTAGATTGTACGCACCGCGTAGGTCAATCTTAGAAAAAATGGTGGCAGTACGAAGCTGGTCAAACAAGACCGAAATGAGAGGCAGTGGGTATGAGTTTTTAATCGTGATACGGTTCAATTCCCTGAAGTCGATGCAGGGTCGCAACGAACCGTCCTTTTTACCCACGAAGAAGAACCCCGACCCAACTGGAGACTGTGAAGGTCTGATAAATCCCTTAGCCAAGTTCTCCTGAATGTACTCTGCCATAGCCTGAGTCTCAGGACGTGACAGGGAGTACAACCTGCTCTTGGGAAGCTTAGCATTCGGCAACAAATTAATGGCACAGTCATAGGGGCGATGGGGAGGTAGTACCTCTGCAACTCTTTTGGAGAACACGTCCGCAAAATCTGAATAACATCCTGGCAATCCTGGCAAACTTAGCTTCGAAAGCCTGACTGGAAGGCTCAAGCAACTCCTGAAACAATCAGTACCCCAACTAAGAATCTCCCCAGAGACCCAGTCAAATTGAGGATTGTGGGCCCTTAACCAGGGTAACCCCAACACCAATGGGTCAAAAGTACAGACAGTCACATAAAAGGACAATTTTTCAGAGTGTGTGGCTCCAATAAACAAAGAAATCTGGCTAGTGCAAGAGGTAATCTTACCCTGGGATAATGGTTCCCCGTTTAACCCACAAATCTCAATTTCCGATGCCAAGGGTACTAAGGGAACAGAGTGTTTCAGGGCGAATTGGCGGTCCATAAAAACCACGTCGGCCCCACTGTCCACAAAGGCCTCAGTCTTGACAGTTTGACCGAGGATCTTCAAGGTCACCGGAATGATAAAAGTTTTCTTGGGAAATTCTGACTTCTGGCCTGACAGGATATTTCCCATCACCCTCAGGCCCTGAAGTTTTCCGGCTTTTCTGGGCATGATACTACCACATGACCTTTATTCCCACAGTACAAACATAACCCCTGCTGTCTCCTCAGCGTCTTCTCACGCGAGGAGAGGCGGGTAGCCCCAATCTGCATAGGCTCCTCGGAAAATTCCTCAGAGTCTGAGGTTCCCCTGGAAAAGAAGGAAATCTCAGTCTCCCTTTCAAGCCTACGCTCTCTCAGACGTCTATCCACCCGAATGGATAACTGCATGAGCTGATCCAAGCTATCAGGCAAGGGATATTGTACCAGTTGGTCTTTTAACTGGTTAGAAAGACCTCTTCGGTACTGGTGTCTCAGGGCTGGGTCATTCCACTGGGTATCATGGGCCAACCTCCGAAACTCCGTACAATAAACCTCAACTGGCCTTCGCCCTTGCTTAAGGATCGAAATCTGAGCCTCGGCTGAGGCCGTCTTGTCACGGTCATCATACAACATGCCCAGTGCCGTAAAAAAAGCATCAACACTTTTAAGCGACGGACAGTCAGGCTGCAACCCATATGCCCAGACCTGTGGGTCTCCTTGTAGCAAGGAAATCACTATGCCCTCCTGCTGAATCTCCGACCCAGAAGACTGAGGCCTAAGCTGGAAATATAGCTTGCAGCTCTCCTTGAAACAAAAGAACTGTGAGCGATCTCCAGAAAAATGATCCGGGAGATTTACTTTCGGCTCCTTAACCCCTGAAGGTACTGCTGCTGCGGGAGCTCCGCCAGCGGCCTGCGAGGTGTGCATTTTAATGGACAAATAATTAAATTGTCGAGTCAGGACCTGCACCTGATTGACCACCTGTTGCAAAGTATTTTGAGGGGTATGCTCCATACTCCCACAAAATTTCAACAGGAGTATTTGGCTGCTGAATATGTTATGCACACCAGTGCCAGCAGGAATGTACTGGTGTCTGAACGGAGAGGGATGCAAAACAAATGAACTCACAGACAGACTGGGGAATATGACATTACATACACAGAAGGTGATAGGGTAACAAAATAAACACAAAGTGAACAGATAAGCCCAAAGGCTAAGAAACTGGGTGTCTCCCTAGTATTAGGAATGCTCAGATGGAAAGAAGCGAGATGTTGTGATTTAATACGTAGAGAACCCGAAATGCTGTTGCTAAGGGCAACAGCAAAACCCTAAAGGGTTACCAACGGGTGTGGCAGTAAATTCCTTGGTCAGAGATGGAATAATAGACACAAGGAGAGTCTCCACAATCCTAGTCCTCACTTGCAGTGCACTGCTTCAGCTTACTGCCACTAAACTGACACCTGAACACCTTGCACAGTGAGAAAGGATTTTGGCAGGCAAGTCTAAGAATACAGCCGCAAACTTGCTAGGTTCACAGAGTAGCAAAAGAACCCCAGCAGGTTAAACGACTGACTCCAGTCTTACTGCTAGGTCTGGATTGGCAGAGTGTAATACCAAATCCCAAGACCTATTTGCAGTAAGCAACAAACAAATACAAAGTTTACACAGTACTAGCTAGCTTTCAGGAACTGACTAACCAACAAAGATTCAGCAGCATCTGCCTAACCTGAGAAGAGGGTTTATATAGCAGGTGCTGTCCACGCCCCACTCAGACCTCACAGACTGTGAGCACAAAAACCAGCACCGGATCCCCTGCCGTGCACAGAGCCTGTAACCACTGCACAGCAAAAGACCCGAACCGGAGTATCAGCTACGCTCAGGTTACTCCGCTAGCACTTGTCTCCCGGTTGCCATGACGACGTGGCAGCACAGAGCAGGAGACCCTAACAACTTCAAAGGCGGCAGAAGACTTCAGATCTTCACTGAGGTACCGCGCTGCAGTAACCCGGCGCGCCATTGCTCTCACATTCACACACACTGACGGCACTGTATGGGTGCCGGGCGCAGGGGGGGGGGGCGCCCTGGGCAGCAATAATAAACCTCAAGGAACACTGGCTGACATATATATACTGCGGAGGCAGTATATTAAATAAACCCCCGCCAGTATAAAGAATTTGAGCGAGACCGAAGCCCACCATTGAGGGGGCGGAGCTTGATCCTCCAGCACTAACCAACGCCATTTTCTCCGCAGCACGCTGCAGAGAAGCTGCTCCCCGCACTCTCCCCTGCTGAACACAAGTACAGAGGGCAAAAAGGAGGGGGGCACATTTATTTGGCGCAGTGAGTGTATTATTGATATATAAAGCGCTGTACAGACTAGGATTTTGTTCCAGTGTCCAGTGGCGCTAGGTGTGTTCTGGCATTCTCTCTCTGTCTCTCCAAAGGGCCTTATTGGGGGACTGTCTCCATATAGATATATATCCCAGTGTGTGGGGGTGTTGGTACGTGTGTGTCGGCATGTCTGAAGTGTAAGGCTCGTCTAAGGAGGAGGTAGAGCAGATGATTGTGGTGTCTCCGTCGGCACAGTCGACACCTGATTGGATGGATATGTGGAATGTTTTAAATGCAAATGTGTCTTTATTACATAAAAGATTGGACAAAGCAGAGTCCAGGGAAAGAGCAGGGAGTCAATCCATGGCTTTGACTGTGTCACAGTGCCCCTCTGGGTCTCATAAACGTCCCCTGTCCCAGGTAGCAGACACTGATACAGACTTGGATTCTGACTCCAGTGTCGACTACGATGATGCGAGGTTACACCAAAGGGTGGCCAAAAGTATTCATTATAGGATTATTGCAATAAAAGATATTTTACATATCACAGAGGACCCCTCGGTGCCTGACACGAGGGTCTGCATGTTTAAGGAGAAGAAACCTGAGGTAACCTTTCCCCCATCTCATGAGGTGAACGCTTTATTTGAAAAAGCTTGGGAATCATCAGACAAGAAACTGCAGATGCCCAAGAGAATTCTTATGGCGTATCCTTTCCCCGCACAGGACAGGTTACGGTGGGAATCCTCGCCCAGGGAGGACAAGGTTTTGACGCACTTGTCCAAAAAGATGGCGCTACTGTCTCCAGACACAGCAACCCTCAAGGATCCTGCTGATCGCAGACAGGAGACTACCTTAAAATCAATTTATACACATACGGGGGCCTCGCTCAGACCGGCAGTAGCGTCAGCATGGGTATGTAGCGCAATATCAGCATGGGCAGATAACTTGTCATCTGACATTGACACCCTAGATATGGATAGCATTTTATTGACCTTAGGTCATATAAAAGACGCAGCGTTATATATGAGAGACGTTGGGCTGTTGGGTTTAAGAGCCAATGCAATGGCAATTTCTGCTAGGCGAGCCCTGTGGACCCGCCAATGGACGATGCTGATTCAAAGAGACAAATGGAAACTTTGCCTTTCAAGGGTGAGGTTTTATTTTGGGAGGGCCTCGCGGACCTGGTGTCCACAGCTACCGCGGGTAAATCTTCTTTTTTGCCTTATGTTCCCCCACAGCAAAAGAAAACACTTCAATATCAGATGCAGTCCTATCGTCGCATAAGTCCAGAAGGGGCCGGGGCTCTTCCTTCCTCGCCAGAGGTAAGGGTAGAGGGAAAAGAATGCCTGCTACGGCTAGTTCCCAGGAACAGAAGTCCTACCCGGCTTCTACAAAATCCACTGCATGACGTTGGGGCTCCACTGCAGGAGTACGCACCGATGGGGGCACGTTTTCGACTCTTCAGCCAGATCTGGGTTCTGTCAGATGTGGATCTTTGGGCAATAGAAATTGTATCCCAAGGCTACAAACTGGAATTCGAAGAAGTGCCTCCTCGCCAATTTTTCAAGTCGGCTTTGCCAGCCTCTCCCCCAGAGAGGGAAATATTTTTAGCTGCGATACAAAAGCTGTGTCAACAGCATATGATGATCAAGGTTCCCCTAGTGCAACAGGGGAAGGGGTACTATTCAATTCTATTTGTGGTCCCGAAACCGGATGGCTCGGTCAGACCCATTCTGAATCTAAAATCCTTAAACCTGTATCTAAAAAAGTTAAAATTCAAGATGGAATCTCTCCGGGCAGTGATCTCCAGCCTGGAAGGGGGGGATTTTATGGTGTCACTAGACATAAAGGATACATACCTTCATGTCCCCATTTATCCTCCTCATCAGGCGTACCTGAGATTCGCTGTACAGGACTGTCATTACCTGTTTCTGACATTGCCGATTGGGCTGTCCACGGCCCCGAGGATTTTCACCAAGGTAATGGCGGAAATGATGGTGCTCCTACGCAGACAAGGAGTCACAATTATCCCATACTTAGACGATTTCCTGATAAAAGCGAGATCGAGAGATCAGATGCTGAAAAGCGTGTCACTCTCACTGAGAGTGCTGCAGCAACACGGCTGGATCCAAAATCTGCCAAAATCGCAGTTGATTCCAACGACTCGGCTATCATTTTTAGGCATGATTCTGGACAAGAAAAAGAAGAGGGGTTTTCTCCCGATGGAAAAAGCCCAGGAACTCCAGAGCATGCTCAGAGACCTGTTAAAGCCAAAAAGAGTGTCAGTTCATCAATGCACTCGAGTACTGGGAAAAATGGTGGCGGCCACCGAAGCCATACCCTTCGGCAGGTTCCATGCGAGGACATTTCAGTGGGACCTTCTGGACAAATGGTCGGGGTCCCATCTACAAATACATCAGAAAATAAGCCTGTCCCCCAGGGCCAGGGTGTCTCTCCTGTGGTGGCTGCAGAGTGCTCACCTTCTAGAGGGTCGCAGGTTCGGCATTCAAGACTGGGTTCTGGTGACCACGGACGCGAGCCTCCCAGGATGGGGAGCAGTCACACAAGGAAATTTTCAGGGACTGTGGTCGAGCCAGGAGGCTTGTCTACACATCAACTGGAATTAAGGGCCATATACAACGGCCTACGACAAGCGGAGACTTTTCTTCGCGACCTACCTGTTCTGATTGTCAGACGTCACAGCAGTGGCTCATGTAAACCGCCAAGGCGGGACAAGGAGCAGAGTGGCAATGGCGGAAGCCACCAGGATTCTTCGCTGGGCGGAAAATCACGTAAGCGCGCTGTCAGCAGTCTTCATTCCGGGAGTGGACAACTGGGAAGCAGACTTCCTCAGCAGACACGACCTCCATCCTGGAGAGTGGGGTCTTCATCAAGAATTTTGCAGAGATAACAAGTCGTTGGGGGCTTCCTCATATAGACATGATGGCGTCACGCCTCAACAAGAAACTTCGTCGGTATTGTTCCAGGTCAAGGGACCCTCAGGCGGTAGCGGTAGACGCCTTGGTGACACCATGGATGTTTCCGTCAGTCTATGTCTTCCCTCCTCTTCCACTCATCTAAAAAATACTGAGAATCATAAGACGAAAAAGAGTCCAGACAATACTCATTGTTCAGGATTGGCCTCGGAGGGCCTGGTATTCAGATCTTCAGGAAATGCTCACAGAAGATCCGTGGCCTCTTCCTCCCAGGGAGGACCTGTTGCAGCAGGGGCCCTGCGTGTTCCAAGACTTACTGTGGTTACGTTTGACGGCATGTCGGTTGAACGCCAAATCCTAGCTAGGAAAGGTATTCCGGGGGAGGTCATCCCTACTCTGATAAAAGCTAGGAAGGAGGTGACAGCGAAACATTATCACCGTATCTGGAGAAAATATGTATCTTGGTGTGAAGCCAAGAATGCTCCTACGGAAGATTTTCACCTGGGACATTTTCTCCACTTTCTGCAGACAGGAGTGGATATGGGCCTAAAATTAGGCTCTATTAAGGTACAGATTTCAGCCCTGTAAATATTCTTTCAGAAGGAATTGGCTTCTCTCCCAGAAGTCCAAACTATTGTAAAGGGAGTGCTGCACATCCAGCCTCCTTTTATGCCCCCAGTGGCACCATGGGACCTTAACGTGGTGTTACTGTTCCTTAAGTCACACTGGCTTTAACCTCTTCAAACAGTTGAGTTGAAATTTCTCACTTGGAAAGTGGTCATGTTGTTAGCCTTGGCATCTGCGAGGCGGGTGTCTGAATTGGCGGCTTTGTCTCACAAAAGCCCCTATCTGATTTTCCATGTGGATAGAGCAGAGTTGAGGACTCGTCCTCAATTTCTGCCTAAGGTGGTTTCATATGAACCAACCTATTGTGGTGCCTGTGACTACGGGGGACTTGGAGGAATCCAAGTCTCTTGATGTAGCCAGGACGGCTTGGGTTAGAAAAACAGAGGCACTGTTTGTCCTGTATGCAGCCAACAAGGTTGGCGCCCCTGCTTGTAAGCAGGCTATTGCCGCTGGATCTGTAACACAATTCAGCAGGCTCAATATACGGCTGGATTGCCGGTACCAAATTCGGTAAAGGCCGATTCCACTAGGAAGGTGGGCTCATCTTGGGCGGCTGCCCGAGGTGTCTCGGCATTGCAACTTTGCCGAGCGGCTACTTGGTCGGGTTCAAACACTTTTGCTAAATTCTACAAGTTTGATACCTTGGCTGAGGAGGACCTCATATTTGCTCAATCGGTGCTGCAGAGTCATCCGCACTCTCCCGCCCGTTCTGGAGCTTTGGTATAATCCCCATGGTCCTTACGGAGTCCCCAGCATCCTCTAGGACGTAAGAGAAAATAAGAATTTAAACCTACCGGTAAATTTTTTTCTCCTAGTCCGTAGAGGATGCTGGGCGCCCGTCCCAGTGCGGAGTAAATCCTGCAAAGCTTGTATATAGTTATTGATTACATAAGGGTTATGTTACAGTTTTGATCAATCTCTGGCTGATGCTGTTTTGTTTCATACTGTTAACTGGTTCGTATATTCCATGTTGTACGGTGTGGATGGTGTTATGTATCTTGCCCTTAGATTAACAAAAATCCTTTCCTCGTACTGTCCGTCTCCTCTGGGCACAGTTCTTTAACTGAAGTCTAGAGGAGGGGCATAGAGTGAGGAGACAGTGCACACCCATCTAAAGTCTTTAGAGTGCCCATGTCTCCTGCGGAGCCCGTTTATACCCCATGGTCCTTATGGAGTCCCCTGCATCCTCTATGGACTAGGAGAAAAGATTTACCGGTAGGTCTAAAATCTTATTTTCTGCTAATACTACCCCTCATCTATTTACTATACAGTCCCGTGTTTTCTCTGTGATCTATTTCTCCTGCAAACCTTCAGTACTCTCACTGCCAGTAGCTCCACCTGTTGGTTCAGAGCTTTCAGTGTTTTCGTGCTCTCACTTCTTTACAATGCAGTCCATTTTACAGCTGCCTTGTCTTTGTCTGGGACACTCCTGTCTAATATCTCTGGATCTCCCACGTTTCCCTGACATCGTAGTGTTATTCTCTTACTCTTGCCTTATCTTTGTGCTACTCTTCTCTTCTTTTGGGTCTTTCTTCCTATCGGTATTGATTTGGGTCACTCGCAGTTAAGCACGTACTACCACCAGTGGTGTAAGTCCTGGTGGCATCCCAGTACCGGTAGGCACATCACGCCTTATGGGAAAAGCGGCTATTATAAGCTAGAAGACCTGCTGGTGAGTTCTAGGAGTCTTAACTCGGGGTGTACAAGGGTCATTGCCCAGAAGATCTCTGGAAACCTCAGCCTCCTCGGAAAGAAGATTCTTCAGTCATAACACAACCCGGTTACTCTTCACACTCCAGGTGGAGGGACAGAGCTGCATGCGGAACATTCTTGATATGCCTAAATACGCCTTGATATGCCTCTTGTTGTGAGTGCATAGAAGTGGGGGCCACCCCAATAACTGACAATTTAAGGAGGTGAATTATACCCATGAATAGAAATTCAATATAATATACACACTGAGAAACTGTTATTATACATTGGTTAAACAGTATTTATGTACTACTTAATCATCAGATTGGGAGAACCATCTACAGAATATGAACAGGGGAGCATAGTTATTTGTTATTTACCTGGCACCTATCACCTAGTACCATTTCTTTTATGTGTTGCCTTGGAGTTGTGGTGAAAACTCTATTTACTAGTGTGACATAATGCATTGGTTTGCGTATTGATAAGGTATCTATTGACCTATTGTTTCTGTATTATCAGGAACTTTACAGCGGCAGCTGTGTGATTCTGTGCAAGCTGAAGCATGTTGCTGTATATCAGGGCTGGCCAAACCGGTCCTCGAGATCTACCAACAGTGCATGTTTTCCAGGCCTCCTGGAGACCTGTAGAATTGGCAGTTAGGAATGAATGCAGTACATCTTAATTAGTAATGACTACACCTGTGCACCAGCTAAGAGGTCTGGAAAATGTGAACTGTTGGTAGATCTCGAGGACCGGTTTGGCCAGCCCTGCTGTATATGATCTAGTGCTGGGAGGTTGTTTTATTCTGGACCAGCAATCCACCTACCTGTCCTATGAGGGTGGCGTAACGTGAGTAACGCAGCAAATCGCCCCAGATAACCATTACTGGACAGGACTTTTTGGAAACTCAGATTTCACATCACTAATCAATGTACAGTGGCTGGTAAATGCCATCAGGTAACAGCTACTTTTGAACACTGATCTGGATTAATAACAAACACTGGTGATATTGGTTAATGAATAATCACCAACTGCAGTGGTAACTAACTAGTGAGTTCTAGATGTCTTTAACAATCACTTTGTGTATTATATATTTTATGTGCTCATTACTACGGTAGGTGGTTTGTGGATAATATTTACTGTTTTAAGAAACGATCCGGTCTTTAGTGTTAAAATGTATGCACCAAATTTTGTGATGATGTATACCAGGGAAGGCCTTTGTAGTGGGCAGATGGCCGTCTGGTCCAACTCTGAATCGGGCTACAATGTCTGAGTCAGCCTCGACATTTGCCTCTACCAAGGATAAATATAAAAGTGTCAGTAAGCGCAGTCGCAGTGGTTTAACTTTTTATTGAAGCAAAGTATAATACAATCATAAATATAAAAGAAAATTAATATTGTGTACTTTACAGTGTAATTAAACAATAAATTCAAAGACATTTTACAAATCTGTTGTCTGCATTTATCTCGTTTCTTTCAGACGTTCAGTCACAGAAAACGACACAAAAGTACAAGGATCGCACATTATTGTTGATTTCGGCTAGAACATCATATTATGCCAGCTATCATTCACATCCAACAAGAACTTGTTAAGAAATACTTGAGCTAGAAAATACAAAAATGTTTTCTGCGCTTGCCCCACGCCCTCCCATGGGACATATAAAATGGGTATCACAGAGAAATAGGTGGATGACCTCCCGATACGCTGGTCATATACCACAAAGTGTTGGTTTGGGAGGTGTGAATGTGTCATCTTACTGAAGCAGATAACGTTGCTATGTAACTCTCCCACACTTCAACATATTGCTTTACTTTTCTGTCCTTCTCTAGAGCCACTCCCACCCATTCCACTGGAAAAAGGTAAAACGGCTTTGCTAGGAATAAGGGTAATGACGGAGGTTCTGGGTGGATCCACACTTGTAGTATGGATTTGCGTGCTGCTGCACTTACTGCTACAAGTAATTTTTTGCCACCTTCTGACATGGCTTGATCATTTCAAAAATACCAAAGATTGCCCATTCTGGCAACAGGTGTAAATAGTTTACCAGGCAACATATTTACATATTTGTACCCAGAAGCTTCCAATCAGGGGGCATAACCAAAAACAGTGATAAAGGTCTGCTCGAGAATCTCCGCATTTCCAGCAATTATGAGTGGTTGAAAGAACTATTAAAAATATTTATGAGAGAGAAAATGTAAAGTTATGCACTTTGGGATTAAGAATAATCGGGCAGCATATAAACTAAATGGCAAAAATGTAGGGATAACGGTGGTTGAAAAGGATTTGGGTGTGCTCATCGATTATAGACTCAGTAGCAGTACGCAATGTCAAAATGCAGCAACAAAAGCAAATAAGGTGTTAGCATGCATAAAACGGGGTATGGAGACAAGGGATGAGAGTGTAATCCTGCCACTGTATAAATACTGTGTACAGTTCTGGGCGCCTCACTATAAAAAGATATCTTGGAACTAGAAAGGGTTCAGAGGCGAGCCACCAAACTGGTTAAGGGAGGCACTGAGTTATGAGGAAAGACTCACAAGGTTAGATATGTTTACACTGGAAAAGAGGCAGCTGAGAGGGGACATTATTAATATTTATAAATACTGTAAGGGACAATACAAGGATTTATCAGATGATCTGTTTATCAAAAAAATGCTACACAGGACAGGAGGACACCCCCTGAGGTTAGAAGAAAAAAACATTTCATACACAACGGAGGAAAGGGTTCTTTACAGTAAGAGCAGTAAGGATTTGGAATTATCTACCAGAGGAGGTAGTATTGGTGGACTCACTAAATAAGATTAAAAATGGATTAGATAAATTCCTAACTGATAGAAATATCCAAGGTTACTGCATCTACATTATATTTAATTTTATAATACAGGTTGAACTCGATGGATATTTGTCTTTATTCAACCTCACCAACTATGTAACTATGTAAGAGAGATACAATCTGTGAAGTATATTCAGAAACATTTCTTTATTGGTTTCAAAATATTTGAATCATTTCCAATAAAACAAAGTTGCTCAGAGTTACACCAGTGTATCACTTTCCATATATAATTCCCCTCCGCAGTGTCACATGACTTGGCTGTGATCTTTGGAAGCAATAGGAGTTGTTGTATTGTCATGAGACGCTTGAATAATGTTTATCCCCATTTGTTTGTAGATCTGCTGTAATTGGATATAAATCCTGACTGGTCTGGATGGATCACATCTCCTAGATGAAAATGAATCCTTTTGTCAAGGTCTTGGCTAAACGTAACATTTAGGGCCGGATGTAATGCCGTCCCAGTTGGCCGGAGGTGCGGGTTGCCCGTCACACTTGGACATTTTTTAATGCGCCAGTCATTTACAATACATAGGGGGTCATTCCAACCCGATCGCTCGCTGTAGTTTATCGCAGCGATCGGGTCGGAACTGCGTCATTGCCTAGAGATCACCTCTGCCTGCTTGACAGGCAGAGGCGGTTGCACAGAGGTAGGGGGCAGCATAGCAGTGTTTGCCCGCCATTATGGGGGTGCGGTCCGGCCAACGTAGGCGTGGCCAGACCGTGCAGGGGCCGGGCCGCGCAACGTCATACACAGCCGCTGCGACCAGGGGCAGTGACTATCAACTCCCGGCCAGCCGCAACAGCTGCGGAATGACCCCCATAACCACGCCTTTAATTGACGCTTTTTAAAAAAATCAGATTTCGGCTTGCAACACGGCCCTTAGTATTTAAAAGGGAAACTATAGGATTCACAAAGACCAATGTTCTTAATTCTTTATAGAATAATCACCATTAAGCTGGAGAGGTGACTGGGGATGGCAATGTAAAATGTGAGCTGAGGAAAGGGGGGAGTAGACGTCAATAACCATAGGCTGTCAGGACACAAGTACTGTTAGGACAAACGGTCAAAATTGAATGTGGCAAAGAGGAAACAAGTGTTGAAAAATCTGACCGGAAATGAGAGACTTAATGAACTGAGAGCATAGATGTATGACAGAAGAGTAAATTTACAGTACATGAAGCCGGCAGTAAAAGCAGTATTTCCTGCAGAAGCAATCCGCCAATGCAGAAGCACTGTGCAGGTAACGGGACAGCACAGCGTGCCAGGTCTGGTGTGAAGAGTGTCAGTGGCCAAAGATTGTCCGGAGCAGTGAGCGGTGTCTAGGACATTGGGGAAAATGTTTTTGAAAGAAGATAGAGTAGGGACATAAAATAATAAAAAAGGAAGAAAACATGGCAGGTTAGGTGAATTATGGATGCTTTGCATGAGGGGGGAACTGGAGAAAGGGATGGGTTGAAGCAAATGAGGTAAACTATCAAAGGGAGGAGAGCAAGTTGGAAAATTTGGAGCAGAGATGGAAGAAGATAAGTCTAATTAATTATATGTCCAATGAGAGAGGATAAAAGAGTGAGGGGAAGAAGACCAGTGGCAGCTAACCTGTTAATGGGAATGTTGACATGGACTACAGATATATTCTATGGAAAGGATCATAAAATTGGGAGAAGATGAATGACTGCAATGCTGTCACTCACATGCTAGGAAGTTGGAGATCCTATACTGTCAGCTAGGAATGGTTCTAACTGGGACAGAAGCCTAAAGCCCAACGTGTGCTCCTTCCGTGGAATTGCGGGACTCCCTTTTGGTGCTGAACCTTGATAGCGGGTGGAGGATAAGGACTGGAAGAAAACCAATTAATGACAAAGGAGGATGTAGAAGAGATACACAGAAAACGTAGGGAACCAGTAAAGGAGCTGGTACCATATAGCGGGGTGTGAATTTCATTCTGGGAAATCTAGGCGTAAGCTTCAAGATAACCGCACTCAGGCTCGGTGCAGAGTATATTAATACTTATTATTATTCGTAATAATCACACATTCTGCCGTACAGAACATAAACATGTAAAACATTTCTTACACAGAGAATGAATTATGAGTATTCTCCTGGGTGACCGCACTCGTGTAAAAGTTCTGTCTTACTATAACTCCCTCTCCTTACACTCAGACCTATATCATGGGTTCACTCCTGTGTGACTTTTCTGATGTTTACTAAGTTGTGTTCTATATGTAAAGCATTTCCCGCATTCAGAGCAAGAATACGGTCTCTCTCCGGTGTGACGTCTCTGATGTATAACAAGTTCTGCATTACTTTTAAACCCTTTCCCACATTCCGAGCAAGAATACGGTCTCTCACCTGTGTGACGTCTCTGATGTCTAACAAGTTCTGATTTAATTGAAAAACCTCTCTCACATTCAGAGCAGGAATATGGGTATGCTCCTGTGTGAATCATCTGATGTCTAACAAGTAGTGTATTTACGTCAAACCCTTTCCCACATTCCGAGCAAGAAAACGGTATCTCACCTGTATGAAATCTGTGATGCCTAACAAGCTCTGGAAAACTTCTATACCCTTTCCCACATTCAGAGCAGGAATATGGTCTCTCACCTGTGTGACGTCTCTGATGTAACCCAAGTTGTGAATTACGTGTAAAGCATTTCCCACATTCCGAGCAAGAATACGGTCTCTCTCCGGTGTGAAGTCTCTGATGTATAACAAGATGTGGATGACGTGTAAAACATTTCCCACACTCAGAGCAGGAATATGGTCTCTGCCCCGTGTGACTTTTCTGATGTCGAACAAGATCTGATTTAAGTGTAAAAGATTTCCCACAATCAGAGCAGGAAAATGGTTTCTCTCCAGTATGCATTCTCTGATGTCTAACAAGTTCTGAATTACTTATACACACTCTCTCACATTCCGAGCAAGAATATAGTCTCTCACCTGTGTGACTTCTCTGATGTCTAACAAGTAGCGATTTAATTGGAAAACATTTCTCGCATTCCAAGCAAGAATAAGGTCTCTCACCTGTGTGACTTCTCTGATGTATAACAAGTTCTGATTTATATCTAAAACATTTCTTACATTCAGAGCAGGAATATGGGTATGCTCCTGTATGAATCATCTGATGTTTAACAAGATGTGAATTTACTTTAAAACATTTCCCACATTCTGAGCAAGAAAACAGTTTTTCATCTGTATGAATCATCTGATGTACAAGAAGTTCTGAATTACTTCTAAACCCTTTCCCACATTCTGAGCAGGAATATGGCGGCTCTCCTGTGTGACTCCTCTGATGTATAACAAGGTCTGAATTAAGAGTAACACATTTTTCACATCCAGAGCAAGACACATTTGTAATGCAGTTGCTTTTTATACGAGTAGATATTTTCTGTGTATTATCTGCGGCTGTATACATGTCAGTGTGTGTGAGGTCTCCATCACATGAGACTGATTCCTCCTTTATATCAGTAGATGGATCTTTAGAGGAGTCTGTGGGTAAAAATATAGGAGGTTAGTCATTTAATGTAATTGTCCAATTCACTCCATGTGCTAACCAGCCCTTTCCTGGTGTACAGCCATACATCTGAATCTGTGAGGCCTGAGACACTCATCGAAATGTGCACCAGCCCTACGGTAGGTGCAAATTCTTCATCTGAGCAGGGTTGGCTGGTTTAAACCAAATGTTTTTTTTTGTTTTTTTTTAAACACATTCTATTTTTTATTTTTTTTATCATCCTGTGACCACAGGCACGGTGCCGTGACTTCTTAAAAAAAGCCTTGTTGCTTGGTTCTTCATTTGAGTGAGCTGAACCAATGCAGTAAATTCACACACACAACAGAGAAATAAGTAAGATGGGAGGGTGAACCAGATCAGAGAGGTAATAAATCTTCCTAGCATCAGCTAAGATTCCACATACTCCTCCCCAACAATCCTAAAGTACAGGAGAAAACCATAACTAATATTCTCATTTTCACTTATCTCGGAGTGTACTTTGTATATGTTTTAATATATTTAGTCTACCTACATATATTCAGATGAAATAGGAATAATAAGCAGTAAAAACTAAGAATTTACTCACCGGTAATTCTATTTCTCGTAGTCCGTAGTGGATGCTGGGTACTCCGTAAGGACCATGGGGGGTATAGACGGGCACCGCAGGAGACTGGGCACTCTTAAAAGAAAGATTAGGTACTATATCTGGTGTGCACTGGCTCCTCCCTCTATGCCCCTCCTCCAGACCTCAGTTAGGGAAACTGTGCCCGGAAGAGCTGACATTACTAGGAAAGGATTTGGAATCCAGGTAAGACTCATACCAGCCACACCGTACAACTCGTGATAACTATACCCAGTTAACAGTATGAAACAAGAATGAGCCTCATTAACAGATGGCTCAAAACAATAACCCTTTTGTTAAGCAATAACTATATACATGTATTGCAGAGAGTCCGCACTTGGGACGGGCTCCCAGCATCCACTACGGACTACGAGAAATAGAATTACCGGTGAGTAAATTCTTATTTTCTCTGACGTCCTAGTGGATGCTGGGTACTCCGTAAGGACCATGGGGATTATACCAAAGCTCCCAAACGGGCGGGAGAGTGCGGATGACTCTGCAGCACCGAATGAGAGAACTCCAGGTCCTCCTCAGCCAGGGTATCAAACTTGTAGAATTTTGCAAGTGTGTTTGAACCCGACCAGGTAGCAGCTCGGCAAAGTTGTAAGGCCGAGACCCCTCGGGTAGCCGCCCAAGAAGAGCCCACCTTCCTCGTGGAATGGGCTTTTACGGATTTAGGATGCGGCAGGCCAGCCGCAGAATGAGAAAGCTGAATCGTGTTACAGATCCAGCGAGCAATAGTCTGCTTTGAAGCAGGAGCACCCAGCTTGTTGGGTGCATGCAGGATAAATAGCGAGTCAGTTTTCCTGACTCCAGCCGTCCTGGAAACATAGATTTTCAGAGTCCAGACTACGTCCAGCAACTTGGAATCCTCCAAGTCTCGAGTAGCCGCAGGCACCACAATAGGCTGGTTCAAATGAAACGCTTATGAAGGAATTGGGGACGAGTCCTCAATTCTGCCCTGTCTATATGGAAAATCAGATATGGGCTTTTATACGACAAAGCCGCCAATTCTGACACCTGCCTGGCCGAAGCCAAGGCCAACAGCATGACCACCTTCCACGCAAGATATTTTAACTCCACGGTCTTAAGTGGCTCAAACCAATGTGATTTTATGAAATCCAACACCACGTTGAGATCCCAAGGTGCCACCGGAGGCACAAAAGGGGGCTGAATATGCAGCACTCCCTTAACAAACGTCTGAACTTCAGGCAGTGAAGCCAGTTCTTTTTTAAAGAAAATAGATAGGGACGAAATCTGGACTTTAATGGATCACAATTTTAGGCCCATAGTCACTCCTGACTGTAGGAAGTACAGAAATCGACCCAGCTGAAATTCCTCTGTTGGGGCCTTTCTGGCCTCACACCAAGCAACATATTTTCACCATATGCGGTGATAATGTTTTGCTGTCACGTCCTTCCTAGCTTTTATCAGCGTAGGAAAGACTTCCTCTAGAATGCCCTTTTCCCTTAGGATCCGGCGTTCAACCGCCATGCCGTCAAACGCAGGCGTGGAAAGTCTTGGAACAGACAGGGTCCCTGCTGCAGCAGGTCCTGTCGGAGCGGCAGAGGCCATGGGTCCTCTGAGATCATTTCTTGAAGTTCCGGGTACCAAGTTCTTCATGGCCAGTCCGAAACGATGAGTATAGTCCTTACTCCTCTCTTTCTTATTATCCTCAGTACCTTGGGTATAAGAGGAAGAGGAGGGAACACATAAACCGACTGGTACACCCAAGGTGTCACTAAAGCGTCCACAGCTATCGCCTGAGGGTCCCTTGACCTGGCACAATATCTTTTTAGCTTTTAGTTGAGGCGGGACGCCATCATGTCCACCTGTGGTCGTTCCCAACGGTTTACAATCAGCTTGAAGACTTCTGGGTGAAGTCCCCACTCTCCCGGGTGGAGGTCGTGTCTGCTGAGGAAGGCTGCTTCCTAGTTGTCCACTCCCGGAATGAACACTGCTGACAGTGCTAGCACGTGATTCTCCGCCCATCGAAGAATCCTTGTGGCTTCTGCCATTGCCATCCTGCTTCTTGTGCCGCCCTATCGATTTACATGGGCGACTGCCGTGATGTTGTCTGACTGAATCAGCACCGGTTGGTTTTAAAGCAGGGATTCTGCTTGACTCAGGGCATTGTAAATGGCCCTTAGCTCCAGAATATTTATGTGTAGGGAAGTTTCCTGACTCAACCATTGTCCTTGGAAGTTTCTTCCCTGAGTGACTGCCCCCCAACCTTGTAGGCTTGCATCCGTGGTCACCAGGACCCAGTCCTGTATGCCGAATCTGCGGCCTTCGAGAAGATGAGCACTCTGCAGCCACCACAGCAGAGACACCCTCGCCCTCGGGGACAGGGTGATCAGCTGATGCATTTGAAGATACGATCCGGACCAATTGTCCAATAGATCCCACTGGAAGATCCTTGCATGGAACCTGCCGAAGGGAATCGCTTCGTAAGAAGCTACCATCTTTCCCAGGATTCGCGTGCAGTGATGCACCGACACCTGTTTTGGTTTCAGGAGGTCCCTGACCAGAGATGATAATTCCTGGGCCTTCTCCTCCGGGAGAAACACCTTCTTCTGTTCTGTGTCTAGAATCATACCCAGGAACAGCAGACGCGTCGCAGGAATCAGCTGTGACTTTGGGATATTCAGAATCCAGCCGTGCTGATGCAGCACTTCCTGAGAAAGTGCTACGCTGATTAGCAACTGCTCTTTGGACCTCGTCTTTATCAGGAGATCGTCCAAGTACGGGATAATTATAACTCCCTTCTTTCGAAGGAGTATCATCATTTCGGCCATTACCTTGGTAAATACCCTCGGTGCCGTGGACAGACCAAACGGCAACGTCTGGAATTGGTAATGACAGTCCTGTACCACAAATCTGAGGTACTCCTGGTGAGGAGGGTAAATGGGGACATGCAGGTAAGCATCCTTGATGTCCAGTGATACCATGTAATCCCCTTCGTCCAGGCTTGCAATAACCGCCCTGAGCGATTCCATCTTGAACTTGAACCTTCTTATATAAGTGTTCAAGGATTTCAAATTTAAAATGGGTCTCACCGAACCGTCCAGTTTCGGTACCACAAACATTGTGGAATAGTAACCCCGTCCTTGTTGAAGGAGGGGTACCTTGATTATCACCTGCTGAGAATACAGCTTGTGAATCGCCTCCAGCACTGCCTCCCTGTCTGGGGGAGTTGTTGGCAAGGCAGATTTGAGGAAACGGCGAGGGGGAGACGTCTCGAATTCCAGCTTGTACCCCTGAGATACCACTTGTAGAATCCAGGAATCAACCTGTGAGCGAGCCCACTGGTCGCTGAAGTTCCTGAGACGGGCCTCCACCACACCTGGCTCCGGCTGTGGAGCCCCAGCGTCATGCGGTGGACTTAGAGGAAGCGGGGGAGGACTTTTGTTCCTGGGAACTGGCTGTATGTTGCAGCTTTTTCACTCTACCTTTGCCTCTGGGCAGAAAGGACGCGCCTCTAACTCGCTTGCCCTTCTGGGGCCGAAAGGACTGTACTTGGTAATACGGTGCTTTCTTAGGCTGTGAGGGAACCTGAGGTAAAAAAGTCGACTTCCCAGCTGTTGCTGTGCATACGAGGTCCGAGAGACCGTCCCCAAATAATTCCTCACCCTTATAAGGCAAAACCTCCATGTGCCTTTTTGAATCAGCGTCACCTGTCCACTGCAGAGTCCATAATACTCTCCTGGCAGAAATGGACATTGCACTAATTCTAGATGCCAGCCGGCAAATGTCCCTCTGTGCATCCCTCATATATAGGACGACGTCCTTTATATGCTCTATAGTTAGCAAAATAGTATCCCTGTCTAGGGTATCAATGTTGTCTGACAGGGTATCAGACCATGCTGCTGCAGCACTACACATCCATGCTGACGCAATTGCAGGTCTCAGTCTAGTACCTGAGTGTGTATACACAGACTTCAGGATAGCCTCCTGCTTTCTATCTGCAGGTTCCTTTAGGGTGGTTGTATCCTGAGACGGCAGTGCCACCCTTTTTGATAAGCGTGTGAGCACCTTGTCCACCCTAGGGGATGTCTCCCAGCGTAACCTATCCGTTGACGGGAAGGGGTACGCCATCAGTAACCGCTTAGAAATCACTAGTTTCTTATCTGGGGAACACCACGCTTCTTCACACAATTCATTTAACTCATCAGATGGGGGAAAAGTCACTGGCTGCTTTTTCTCCCCAAACAAAATACCCTTTTTTGTGGTAACCGGGTTTATGTCAGAAATGTGCAATATATCTTTCATTGCCGTAATCATGCATCGGATGGCCCTTGTGGACTGTACATTTGTCTCATCCTCGTCGACACTGGAGTCAGACTCCGTGTCGACATCTGTGTCTGCCATCTGAGCTAGCGGGCGTTTATGAGCCCCTGATACGCCTGGGCAGGCGCGGGCTGAGATGCCGGCTTTCCCATGGCGGTTACGTCATCGAACCTTTTATGTAAGGAGTTGACACTGTCGGTTAATACCTTCCACATATCCATCCACTTCAGTGTCGGCCCCGTAGGGGGCGACATCACACTTATCGGCTCTTGCTCCGCCTCCACGTAACCCTCCTCATCAAACATGTCGACACAGCCGTACCGCCACACCGCACACACACAGGGAATGCTCTGACTGAGGACAGGACCCCACAAAGTCCTTTGGGGAGACAGAGAGAGAGTATGCCAGCACACACCACAGCGCTATATAACACAGGGATTAACACTATTACTGAGTGATTTTTCCCAATAGCTGCTTATATACACAATATTGCGTCTAAATTTATGTGCCCCCCCCTCTCTTTTTTACCCTTCTTGTAGTGTATACTGCAGGGGAGAGCCTGGGGAGCGTCCTTCCAGCGGAGCTGTGAAGAGAAAATGGCGCCGGTGTGCTGAGGGAGATAGCCCCGCCCTCTCCACGGCGGGCTTCTCCCGCTTTTTTAATGTTAATGGCGGGGGATTAGGCACATATACAGTTTATAACTGTATTATGTGCAATTTTGCCAAAGGTATACTTATTGCAGCCCAGGGCGCCCCCCCCCCCCTCCCCAGCGCCCTGCACCCACCAGTGACCGGAGCGTGTGGTGTGCTGTGGGAGCAATGGCGCACAGCTGCAGTGCTGTGCGCTACCTTATTGAAGACCGGAGTCTTCAGCCGCCGTTTTTCTTCTGGTTCTTCAGTCTTCTGGCTCTGGAAGGGGGACGGCGGTGCGGCTCCGGACGATCGAGGTCGGGCCCTGTATTCGATCCCTCTGGAAATAATGGTGTCCAGTAGCCTTAGAAGCACAAGCTAGCTGCAAGCAGGTAGGTTTGCTTCTCTCCCCTCAGTCCCTCATAGCAGTGAGTCTGTTGCCAGCAGATCTCACTGAAAATAAAAAACCTAACAAATACTTTCTTTTCTAAGAAGCTCAGGAGAGCCACTAGAATGCATCCAGCTCTGGCTGGGCACAGATTCTAACTGAGGTCTGGAGGAGGGGCATAGAGGGAGGAGCCAGTGCACACCAGATATAGTACCTAATCTTTCTTTTAAGAGTGCCCAGTCTCCTGCGGAGCCCGTCTATTCCCCATGGTCCTTACGGAGTACCCAGCATCCACTAGGACGTCAGAGCAAATGTTACAGAACATTGCTCTCACAACTCGAGTACTCCGGGATCATGGCTGGATCCTGAATCTTCCAAAGTCACATTTGGAGCAGACAAGGAGATTGTCTTTTCTAGGGATGATCCTCGACACGGAAGTGCAGAAGGTGTTTCTACCGGTGGAGAAAGCGTTGGTGATACAATCAATGGTCCGGGATGTCTTGAAGCCAACCTGGGTATCAGTTCATCAGTGCATTCGCCTTCTGGGGAAGATGGTTGCCTCTTACGAGGCTCTACAGTACGGAAGATTTCATGCACAGTCCTTCCAACTGGATCTCCTGGACAAATGGTCGGGATCTCTACTTCACATGCACCAGAGGATACGTCTGTCTCCGAAAACCAGACTCTCGCTCCTCTGGTGGCTGCAAACCTCTCACCTACTAAAGGGCCGCAGGTTCGGGATTCAGAATTGGATTCTTCTAACCACGGATGCAAGTCTCAGAGGTTTGGGAGCAGTCGCCCAAGGGGAAACCTTCGAGGGAAGGTGGTCAAGTCTAGAATCCATTCTTCCAATAAACATTCTGGAACTACCGCCTGTAGAAGACCGTTGTACCCTTAGTTCCAGAATGCACATCTTCTGCAAGATCGAGCCATTCAGGTTCAGTCGGACAACGTCACAGCTGTGTCCTACATAAACAGGCAGGGCCGAACGAAGAGCAGAGCTGCAATGTCAGAGGTAACAAGAATCATCCTCTGGGAGGAGACACGCGGCGGCGCTGTCCGCAATCTTCATTCCAGGAGTGGACAACTGGGAAGCGGACTTCCTCAGCAGACACGATCTCTATCCGGGGGAGTGGGGCCTACACCCAGAGGTGTTTGCAGAGGTGACAAGTCTTTGGGGCGTACCTCAAATAGACATGATGGCCTCACGCCTCAACAAGAAACTTCGGCGGTACTGTTCCAGGTCGAGGGATCCACAGGCAGTGGCAGTGGACGCCCTGGTAACTCCGTGGGTGTTCAAGTCAGAGTACGTATTCCCTCCACTCCTGCTCATCCCAAGGATTCGCAAACTAATCAAAAGAACAAGAGTTCAGGCGATCCTCATTGCTCCGGGCTGGGCAAGAAGGGCTTGGTACGCGGATCTTCTGGAGTTACTACTGGAAGATCAGAGTCCTCTTCGAGAGGACCTTCTGCAACATGGGCCGTTCGCTTATCAAGACTTACAATGGCTATGTTTGACAGCATGGAGGTTGAACACCAAATCTTAACTCGGAAGGGCATTCCGATCAAGGTTATTCCTACCCCGATACGGGCTAGGAAGAGAGTAACGTCAAGACCTTACCATAGTATTTGGAAAAAGTATGTGTCTTGGTGTGAATCCAAGAAGTTTCCTACGATAGAATTTCAACTTGGGCGGTTTTTCCTCTCCCTGCAAGCAGGAATGGATGTGGGCCTGCGCTCCCTAAAAGTCTAGATTTCGGGCTTGTCCATTTTCTTCCAGAATCAATTGGCTGCCCTTCCTGAGGTTCAGACTTTCCTGAAAGGGATTCTGCACTTCCAACCTCCCTTTGTGCCTCCTATGGCACCTTGGGATCTTAACGTGGTGCTGCAGTTCCTGCAATCGGATTGGTTCGAACCTTTACAGGAGGCTGAAGTCAAGTTTCTTACTTGGAAGGCTGTCACACTGTTGGCATTGGCATCTGCTAGACGTGTGTCAGAATTGGGGGCATTGTCCTGCAAGAGCCCCTACTTGATTTTCCATGAAGATAGAGCTGACCTCAGGACGCATCAGCAGTTTCTTCCAAAGGTTGTGTCGGCTTTTCATATCAACCAACCTACTGTGGTGCCAGTGGCTACTGACTCCTCAATTACCTCAAAGTCCTTGGATGTTGTGAGGGCTTTGAAGTGACAATGCTAAATTCCTTTGTCGTATAATCAACCCTTTATGAAGCTAAGAACACTGTACGCTGTTTACTTAAGAAATACCGTAATGATACGCTATTTGCGTAACGATCGCTCAGCGGTAAGCGAGACGCACAAGCGTCACGTTCGCTCACGGCCTAGTGATCACAGGACACGTTATTGGTTATGTCTAGGGGAAAGATTCGCTGTAACGTAGCGTACGCTAGAGACCACGAGGAGGTCACCAGCGATGCAGACGCTCACAACACTATACCTTTATGTTAAACCTTATACCGATGAAATACACAGAATACCTTAATGTGAGTACAGGGTGTAAATGCAACCTTGTGTAACCTGACTACCTACAAAGCTGTTTGAGCGTCACCGACGCTCAAGTGAACATTTAACACTATAGTAAATACACAGATACTGGTTTAGGTTTCCAAAGCCTATTAACTGTATTATATCTAATATACTTGTAAAAGGGGATAACAGTACATATGATACGCTACAATATAACAGAGACCTCCTAACCACAGAACTAAACAATGAATACAATAAGACAATACTATGCTGACCTAAATGAAATACAATACAATACTATAAGGTATTTAAGAGAAAAGAGGAGAGAGAGAGATAGAGAGAGAGAGAGAGAGAGAAATTGGCTCGCAGAATGACAATGATTATGGAGAGAACTTACGCACAAAGGGTATGATCGCCTGCGCCTCGATATCCAGCTCCCGATTATCAGCAGATAACCGTTGATGAGAGAGTGAGTTTGGATATGGTCGGCCTGCCTATTTATGCCCCACACACAATGCAATCTCCTAGTCCCTACAATCCCATTGTCCATTGGCCGAAGGAATTCGGCCCTGCATCATAACAAAAGGTCATAGGGTGATTCATACAGGTGGGCTGTGACGATTTCCAACAGCTCAGGTGGGTGGGAAACTGGGTTTCCCGCCGCATACCTGAGTATGTGTAAATCATAGAAATGGACATAAACTTCTTATGTCCATAACTATTCGCACGAGCGATTAATACGCTCCAAACCAACACCGGAATATTGCTAATTAAATACTCTTCCGATGGGTACCAAACACTGCAGTATGATTCCTGTTAGACCCTTCGTACGATGCAAAGAGGGATTCCTCAGCTCTGGGACATTGTACTTTAACCAAACTTACAGAAACTATCAAAGGGACCATGATCTATAAACTACATTAATTGTGAACATTTGTAACTAATGAGTCGCACGCTACGATCACATAAACTCTACCGTAAATGCGCATACTGCGCGTGCGAGTGCACGCTATTGCGGGTATGCGCTTCCACGGGAGAGCGTACGCATGCGCAGCACGGACCAGTGTGCGGTGCAAATATGGCAGTGTGCATTAAGACATTTTTCTGACTTTGACAGTCCACCCTTTGGCAGTCAATAATAACTGCCACAAAATATTTAAGGAGAAAAATGTAAGTCAGGGGTTAATTGATTTCCATGGTGGGGAAAGGAAGAAGAATGGAGTAGGTGTGAAGAGGGTATGACCTAGTGAGAAAGCAGAAGCATGTGTGTATGAGTCCATGTTTGGAGGGTCATGTATCATCGTGCCGTACGTGTGGTAAATCAAGCTTCGAGGTATTGCGAAGTATACATTTGAATTCCTTCTTATCCCGTACTAAGGGTCTGTGGATGGGCTGTCAAACTCTACCGAGCTCATTTCGGCTTACAGTTGTAACAAAATGGGGATGCACATTTTAGTTGATGATACATGAATGGGGGAGGTATGTGGTTGCTGATATCGGTGCCTGTATTCCCTATCGACTATGTGTGTCATTACCTGAGGGTTGTAGAGATGAAGATAAAGAACACTTATGGAAAATGCAATGATATTCTATGTCAGGGAAATGTACATCTGTCGATTGAGGTCTTGATTGGTGTCGGTTGATTGGAGTCTTCTTCTTTGTGCTTTTGCTCATAAATCGTGAGTAAAGCAAACAACGTCCATGGATTTACAAAAAATGTTGGGCTAGCGTGATTTAAAAGTTCCTAGGGAAACTGGGGTACCCATGGCATTGTCCATCAAAATCTTGTATATCAGGTCGTCTGCTCTTCTTCTTTCCATCTTTCCGTTGTCGGCCCCTTGGCTCATCAAATCCTTCGTCTACGTGGGTCTTTGTACCTCGGAGGAAAACATAGAAATGGGTGAAAGACGGACCGTATACTCATTACATCATTACGTCATGGTTTCTAGCATTGGGTCATAAATCAAATCCAGGTTAATTACAGTTTCCTCGCTCCTCAAGCTCATCACTTTTGTACTTTGTTTGCACCTCATTAAAGCCTGACCGCATCTAAATATCAATCCAATAGATATAACGACACCCAAGATACATAGGAGAAACTTTCCAACATCCATTATGACTCCTTGAGCCCAGTCTCCCAAACCGGAGAACCAATTTCGCGGGTTCAACCATGACACCCAACCAGTCAGCTCATTACCTACAGCAGCAAGGGTGAGATTGTGTTTTCGACGAAATTCCCACTTTAATTGCAGAATATCGTCCATCTTTTGGTCTATGACCTCTACCGGATCCTCGGTGCTATTTGTGATATACGTGCAACACTTTATGCCGTACTGTGTTGCCAATGTAACACAATATCCGCCTGTTACTGCTGTAAGGTAATTAAGAACCATCCTATGCTGAACTAGTTCTGTTTTGTAAGCTTGGAGTTCTCTTCCAGTATATCTAAACGTGTCATCATACATTTCAGTGATATTATCTAACAAATTGGCGAGTGCGGAAATGTATCTATAATTCATCACTCCTCGAGCGGTACGAGTGAAATCTAACGCTACCAGAACCTGAATCCCGGTGGATTCATGGATAAGATCAGAGGCCGGATGCTCTAACCTTTCTGACAGTTGTCTTTTAACTCGGTGTTCGTAGTGAGTGTGAGTATAAGGAGCTTGGGCACCACGGTGTATGTCCTTCATTTTGTCATGTGTTACAGTCATCACTTCAGGCAATACTTTTCCAATATAACACAATCCTTCAGAGTTTGGGGCAAGCCACTTGTACGCCTTTCTCCCGCATATGAAATATGCATCATCGGGGAGAACATAAGGGACGGAGAAGGACATGACCATGTTACAAACCTTCCAGGTGAAATCTCCTGACCCTAATTCTTCCATCTGTCTAATACACGTATCAGTTTGTACGATATGTGCACAGTATCCTGGTGATACCTCTCCAACTCTAGTAATCCTATTTCCTAAGGTATATCGATACCGAAAAGATTTCCCTCTACTGGCTATGTGGCGTACGAGCTCTGTATCTGTAGGCATTCTATCTGCTCTGTGTGAAAAGGTCATGGTAAGGTTGCTCCATGACACTTCCCAATTTCCCGGTTTTCTAGGATTGGAGATGTTAAAACATAAGAGGGACCTATCCACATGGTACTGGTGGAGCTTCAAACTAGGAGGGCTGGAGATATTAAACCTCCGGTCCACCGGTCTCCCACCACTTAGCTCAAGTACCTCCCCTAACGTTAAAGGAAATGGTACTAGCCCTGATTTGCTGTGACCCTGAGGTACTTGAGAGCATACCCAACAATCTGTTTGGTTCAACACGTTACCCACTAGAGAGTGATAGTCACTCAATGGATGCCGGTCCATATGGATATTAAAACTAGATTGGCATTTCTTTATGCATCCATCTTCAACCAGATTATCACAGAGCCTACAGATACAATTTTCTTCAGCTAACAATCCATCACAATTTCTTCTATCGGATCGTTTTCTGATACTCGCCTTTGCTTGTTGGATTGGTTGATCTTGGAAAACTACGCCTCCATCATCATAATCGGAACCCATTCCAGAACCTCTCTCGACCTCTATGGTACTCTCGCCGGAACAGACTGCTCTGGTCAACATCATGGTTAACATCAAAATCCGGATTACAGTCTCTTGGGGCAAGTCCATCTTTGAGGAGAAAATAGAGAAGAATGAGAAGGGGGAAACAGAAATTTTAAGGGAGAGGGGATGGGAAGTGGGGAAAAACAATAAAAGGGAGAGGGGAGTCGACAACTGCTTCCGGTCTTCAAGGCTCAGGTGCCGCCTCAGTCCTCCTGGAACAGACACTCCAGTGATACAACTTCTACCGTCTGTTCCTTATCACGGGACTTCTCTGGATCAGCAACCTTCTTGCAGTGGGATGAATGGACCCAAGTCTCTCTCTCAGCAACCTTCAATGCTGTGGTGCTAGTCAATAAGACCTGGTATGGTCCTTCCCATCTATCAATAAGACAACCTGAGCGTAGAAAATTTCGTATCATTACATAATCCCCAGGTTCAATGTCATGACAATTACTATCTGGTAAATCAGGAATAACCAACTTCAGATTATCATTTTGATTCCTCAACTGTTTACTCATATTAATTAAGTACTTTACAGTTACTTCATTGTTACATTTCAAATCATCCTGAGGGTTAATCATGACATGCGGTTGTCGACCAAACAGAATTTCAAAAGGAGACAGATTAAGAGGGGACCTGGGAGTGGTTCTGATACTATACAAAACAATGGGTAAAGCTTCTGGCCACGTCAATCCTGTCTCTGCCATTACTTTACTCAATTTATTTTTAATAGTGCTGTTCACTCTTTCGACCTTCGCACTCGCCTGTGGACGGTACGGAGTGTGCAGCTTACTATCAATTCCCATCAACTTACACATTCCTTGGAAGACATCACCTGTAAAATGGGTACCCCTATCACTTTCAATGATTCTAGGGATACCATATCTACATACAAATTCCTGCACAATTTTCTTAGCTGTAAACATAGCGGTATTTGTAGCTGCTGGAAAAGCTTCGACCCAATTCGAGAAAACATCTATACAAACAAGTACATACTTTAAATTTCTACATGGGGGCAATTGAATGAAGTCAATTTGTATTACTTGGAAAGGGCCGCCGGCAGGTGGGATATGGGATGGTTCTGTAGGTATTGCCTTTCCAATATTCTTTCTCAGACAGGTAAGGCATGACATTGCTCTTTTACTAGCATGAGAGGAGAATCCTGGGGCACACCAGTATGCTCTTACCAATTTGCACATCCCCTCCTTGCCTAGATGAGTCAGCCCGTGAGCTGCTTCAGCCAGACACGGAAGGTATGCCCTGGGGGCCACTGGTTTACCATGTCCATCCGTCCAGAGCCCTGAGGACTCCTGGCCATATCCCTTTGCCCTCCAGACTGCTCTCTCCTGAGTGGAACACAAATTCTGCATTTCACACAACTTTTGTGTGTTGATGGTATTAAATACCATCAACTGTGTGGCGTCTGTCTGTATGGGGGTAGCAGCTGCAAGCTTTGCGGCTTCGTCTGCTCGGCTGTTACCAAGGGATACTGGGTCTTGGCTATATGTATGTGCTTTACATTTGATAACAGCCACTCTGTCGGGTTCCTGTATCGCTGTTAGAAGCCTTTTTATATGAGCTGCATGCGCTATCGGTGTGCCAGCTGCCGTCATGAAGTTTCTGAGCCGCCATAGGGCTCCGAAATCATGGACTACCCCGAACGCGTATCTGGAATCGGTGTAGATATTGGCAGACTTTCCCTTAGCCAATTCACATGCTCTGGTTAGGGCGACCAGTTCAGCAACCTGGGCTGAGTGAGGTGGGCCTAGTGGTTCCGCTTCTATGGTGTCTTGGTCATCTACGACTGCGTATCCAGTACACAAGTCTCCCGAGTCTGACTGTCTGTGACAACTACCGTCCGTGTAGAACGTGAGTTCTGCATCTTCTAGTGGATTGTCACTGATGTCAGGCCTTGCGGTAAAATTTTGGGTCAAATATTCCATACAATCATGTGTATCTTCCTTTGCATTAAATCCTCCTTCCCCATCACTCTCACCTCCCACCCTTTGTGCCTGTCCAGGCACACCTGGGAGATATGTTGCAGGGTTTAATGCACTGCATCTCCTTATGGTGATGTTTACGGGGGCCATTAATGCCAATTCCCATCTCGTAAACCTTGCTGATGAGACGTGTCTGGTTTGGGCAGAATTCAATAAGGCAGATACCGCATGTGGTGTATGGATTGTGAGGTTGTGGCCTAGCACGACATCTTCGCTTTTCGTCACTAGCAATGCTATCGCTGCAACGCTACGCAAGCATGTGGGGAGGGACCGCGCTACCGTATCTAGCTGAGCGCTGTAGTATGCAACTGGCCTGCTGGCGTCACCGTGTTTTTGTGTTAGTACACCTGCTGCGCACCCAGCACTTTCTGTTCCGTATAGTTCAAAGGGTTTCCCATAGTCTGGCATACCTAGTGCAGGTGCCTGCGTTAGACACTGTTTGAGTCTCTCAAATGCTGTTTCAGATTCGTCTGTATGCGAAATCCGATCAGGTTTGTTTGAGGAGACCATTTCCTGCAAAGGTAGTGCCAATATGGAAAACCCTGGGATCCAATTACGGCAATACCCACACATTCCTAAAAACGTCCTGATCTGTTGCTGGGTTTGTGGCAGTGTCATGTCTCTAATGGCTTGGATTCTATCAGCGGTCAGGTGTCTCAGTCCTTGTGTTAGACAGTGTCCCAAATATTTTACCTTAGTCTGGCATAATTGCAACTTGTCTTTGGAAACTTTGTGACCTGTGTCTGAAAGATGAAACAGGAGCTGTTTCGTATCCTTCAGGGAAGCTTCCAGTGAATCTGAACACAGCAGTAAATCATCCACATACTGTATCAATACTGATCCAGTCTCTGGTTGAAAAGACTGTAAACAATCATGCAAAGCCTGAGAAAATATACTTGGACTGTCTATGAAACCTTGGGGTAATCGAGTCCACGTGTATTGGACTCCTCTGTATGTGAATGCAAACAAATATTGGCTGTCAGGGTGCAGAGGTACCGAAAAGAAAGCGGAGCAGAGGTCAATAACAGTGAAAAATTTGGCAGTGGGAGGAATTTGCATTAGGATGACAGCTGGATTAGGCACTACGGGGAACTGACTCTCGACTATTTTGTTAATCCCCCTTAGATCCTGCACTAGCCTGTAACCCCTCCCCCCACTCTTTTTAACAGGGAAGATGGGACTATTTGCTGTGCTGGACGTTCTTACTAGAATGCCCTGTTGTAGCAAGCGCTCTATTACGGGAAAAACTCCTAACTCCACCTCTGGCTTCAGAGGATACTGTGGGATTTTTGGAGCTATCCTACCATCTTTTACTTGTACTACTACTGGAGCTACGTTTGCCATTAATCCAGTGTCCTGTCCATCTTTTGTCCAAAGTGACTCTGGTATCTGAGATGTCATCTCTTCTACCTGGGATGGGTTCCTATTTGTCATAATGGTGTGTGACATTAATTTTGATGGGGAGTCTAACATGTCTCGTACTTCCTGAGCGTGATTCTCAGGGATGTCCAAGAATACACCTTCAGGAGTACAATAAATGACACAACCCATTTTACATAGTAAGTCTCTTCCCAGGAGATTGGTTGGTGCCGATGCAGCCAGCAAAAAGGAATGCTTGGTATGCAAAGGCCCTATTGTAATCTCGGCTGGTTTGCTAACAGGGTAGTGCTGGACTACTCCTGTTACTCCCATGGCTGGAACTGTCCTACCAGTGGTTCTCATGCCCACTGTCGAATTGATCACTGACTTGGCCGCCCCTGTGTCTACAAGAAAGTTTAAAGTTTTACCGGCTACATTGATTGCAATCTCTGGTTCGCTTCCAAGACTGGCAATCAATTTAACCGGCTGCAGATTACAGGTATGGCCACACCCCTATTGGGTATGCTGACCTCCCTGAATCCCATTGGCAGCAACTACTTGTGCGGGGGTTAGCTGGGAACTACCAGAGGCATGCCAATCTCTGTTCGGGGGATATCTTTTTGTTTCCCCTGTATGTGGCTCAAAACTCCGCCTCTGTGGACCCTGCTCCCAATGTCGTGTGTGGTGTTGTTGTCTAGGGGGTTGAAAAGATCTTTGTACATTCTTTATTCTACATTCTCGTGCAAAATGTCCTGGTCTGTTACAAGAAAAACATGTTATTCCACTTGCCTTACCCACAGGATTCGGTGGTACATACGCAGGCTGCCTTGTGGTCAGCGCCTGTATACTTACGGACATCAACTTATCACTTTGCGACTCCCTGTGTCTAGTGATGTTTTTGTCGTGATCAACAGCAGCCTCTCTCAAAGTGGACACTGACAGACCTCGCCAACATGGTTGCGTGGTCTGTACCCTAGCCTTTAATGTTTCTTTCAAACCATCCATCAGTACAGATACTGCTACTTCTCGATGGTTTGGGTTGGTCTTTATGTCTTCTATACCAGTGTATTTTGCCATTTCTGATAATGCCCGGTGGAAATATTCTGCTGCCGTTTCAGACTCCTTTTGTTTAATGGAGAATAGTTTATTCCATTTAGCAACGGCTGGGAAATATTCTTTTAGCTGCAAATTTATCCTTTTTACATTATCCTGATCGTACACATCTGTAAGTGGTACATCTTTATCTAATAGACAGTCAGCTAAGAATTTAACTGAGTCGACACTGGGAGGTAAGCAAGCTCTTAACACTATCTGCCAATCCTTATTATTGGGCTCTAAAGTGTTTCCTAGATCCCTGATGTATTTTTGGCTTGCCACTAAATCCTTCCTGGGGTCTGGGAATTCAGACACTATGGTCCTTAATTCCATTCTAGTTAACGGGCAATACATGGCAATGTTCCTGACGGGTGTGACTCCTGATGCATCTGTTTTCCCATTGGGAACTACTATCACCTTAACTGGATTAACTCTTATAACTTCACTCTGTGTAGATTCTACAACTTGTGGTACAATTGTTTCAGTGTAGTGCATGGTGCCGTACTTACCCGCTGACACGACCTCACCTATCCCTCCGCTAGGGGCCTTCACTACTCTCGTGGGTGGTGCTGTGCCTACTGTGGTCTCTGCTATGGTGGCCGCTAGAGAGAGCGCTGAAATTGTTGCCGAATCGTCTTCTTGTTCACACTCCTGAGGAAGGTTCAAAACAGGGTACAACTTGCACGGGTTAATACTTGCATGAGTTATTCGGTTAACATCATTTACATTTACATTGTTACTAAGAGTTTGTGTTTTACAACCCAGTGCGTTTCTCTCCGCAATCAACTTCTCTCCTGCAATGTATGGTGGAGGAGGAGCTGTGGCAATCAACTTCCTGACTGCCCCAGATCCCGCCGCCAGAGCCAAACCTCTCTGTATCTCACCTTCCTGGTGCCATAACTGTAAATAATCATGATGCTGAATTCGTCTCTTTGGTGATTTTACGAGACATATCCTCCTCCTTAAATTTTGTAACACCTCTGGACTGAAGCTACCTATTCTTGGGAACTTGTCCCTGTCTTGTACAGTCATTCTTTGCCATTCATCACATAAAACCTCTGTGTGACTACCGTATTTTTCACACATTATATATCTTGCCGACCCAACTGGTCGGTCCTCCGAATCAACCTGAACCTGGGTTGATCGCCCCCTACCTGAGCAACTGGCCCCCATCGTCTGTAGGTGTTGCTTAGTCCTCCTTGGATTTTCTGTATCAAGGTTTTCAGCAAGCCTTTACAGACAACCAAATTACTCCGCAGTAGGCCGGCGGTGGCGGTTTACCGAGTACCCCACTCACTCGCCCACCTCGACCAATACGACCTGATCACACCGATATGGTGCTGGCGTACTCGATACAGGGCCCCTATGGAACCTTCAGTTTACTGGAACATATGAGGGATACCCGCAGGACACTTACTCTTTCCAGTAAACGTTGGGGTTGTTAGATAGTTCCTGAGTGACCAGCGAACTTCTCTTCCCGAAAAAATAAAAAATTACACAAATCACGTCAGAGTGTACAAATAGCGTTTGTGACTTCTTTACTCTAATGGTATGAGGTCAGATTAACTACTGCACACAATTACGTGCGGTCCAATCGTTCAGTACACGAGCACTACTTGTCATGTACTGAAAGATCAATGGAATCTATGTTTCCGGCTGTGATTCCTCCAGCCAGAGCTTGTATGGCCTATATGGGTTCTGCACCAACACCCCAGGCGTTGTGCCACTGGACTTTTATAGCGGACCTTTTTACCTTATGACCTCCTGGTCTTGTTACCTTATGACCTCCTGGTCTTGTTACCTTTACCTTATGGTCCGCTATACTCTAATGCTCAAATTATTATTTTTAACCAGGGATGCCTCCCTAGCCACCGTATATGTCACTTACACGTATGTCCCTTGACGAGTACTCGACTTTCCTTTTGGTTCCACCTTTTAAATTGTATAAACACACTCACTCAACACATGTACACTTTGTTTCTATGTCTATTTCTGCGCAGAAATTGTCTTCAGGCCAAGAGTGTTACCAATTAGGAGCAGGATCTGTTAAACTAAATTTCAGATTTTTCCAAAAATAGATTTGCGTTATTTACCGCGTCGCGTTATCTACCGCTGTGCGTTACTTATCGCCTTTGCGCTACTTCACTTTTGCGCTACTTCAACTTTATCACAACTTGAGCTACGTGGGCGTAACCAGACGCTACGTTGCGTAATGTACGCTGCGTGCGTCTGCCTTTCGGATTGCGTACGCTAGTCTTTGTTAGTGACACGTGTACGCAATGCAAAGGATCCACCGTAACACAATATATATTTTATCAATGTAGATGATCCCTGATCATCTACCGCAATCCACACTGCACACTGGCTGCCTCGTCTCTCGGACAAGCCGTGTGTTGTTCTATACTTTAACTATTACCTTTATTTATTAAATAACAGCAAATCTCCTTTTAGCCCTTTCTATCAACTATAAAATTTGGCAAACAGGAATAGTGATATACGAAAATGAAACAGAAATGCAGATATATGCGTGCGTACGCGAGACAAAAGAAAAATAAAGTTTAAAAAAAAAAACACAAGCGTTTTGTTCTTACTTCCGGTTACCGGATTCCTTCAGCACTCTTTACCTAAGCGAAGCAGACGCTTATCCCGTCAGCAACTGCGAGACAACCTCCCACCCTTTGCTGGGGGATAATGTCTGCTGATCTACCTAGTGCAGATGTGAAAAGGACCGGACGAGCCCGCAATTGACAATGCTAAATTCCTTTGTCGTATAATCAACCCTTTATGAAGCTAAGAACACTGTACGCTGTTTGCTTAAGAAATACCGTAATGATACGCTATTTGCGTAACGATCGCTCAGCGGTAAGCGAGACGCACAAGCGTCACGTTCGCTCACGGCCTAGTGATCACAGGACACGTTATTGGTTATGTCTAGGGGAAAGATTCGCTGTAACGTAGCGTACGCTAGAGACCACGAGGAGGTCACCAGCGATGCAGACGCTCACAACACTATACCTTTATGTTAAACCTTATACCGATGAAATACACAGAATACCTTAATGTGAGTACAGGGTGTAAATGCAACCTTGTGTAACCTGACTACCTACAAAGCTGTTTGAGCGTCACCGACGCTCAAGTGAACATTTAACACTATAGTAAATACACAGATACTGGTTTAGGTTTCCAAAGCCTATTAACTGTATTATATCTAATATACTTGTAAAAGGGGATAACAGTACATATGATACGCTACAATATAACAGAGACCTCCTAACCACAGAACTAAACAATGAATACAATAAGACAATACTATGCTGACCTAAATGAAATACAATACAATACTATAATACTATAAGGTATTTAAGAGAAAAGAGGAGAGAGAGAGATAGAGAGAGAGAGAGAGAAATTGGCTCGCAGAATGACAATGATTATGGAGAGAACTTACGCACAAAGGGTATGATCGCCTGCGCCTCGATATCCAGCTCCCGATTATCAGCAGATAACCGTTGATGAGAGAGTGAGTTTGGATATGGTCGGCCTGCCTATTTATGCCCCACACACAATGCAATCTCCTAGTCCCTACAATCCCATTGTCCATTGGCCGAAGGAATTCGGCCCTGCATCATAACAAAAGGTCATAGGGTGATTCATACAGGTGGGCTGTGACGATTTCCAACAGCTCAGGTGGGTGGGAAACTGGGTTTCCCGCCGCATACCTGAGTATGTGTAAATCATAGAAATGGACATAAACTTCTTATGTCCATAACTATTCGCACGAGCGATTAATACGCTCCAAACCAACACCGGAATATTGCTAATTAAATACTCTTCCGATGGGTACCAAACACTGCAGTATGATTCCTGTTAGACCCTTCGTACGATGCAAAGAGGGATTCCTCAGCTCTGGGACATTGTACTTTAACCAAACTTACAGAAACTATCAAAGGGACCATGATCTATAAACTACATTAATTGTGAACATTTGTAACTAATGAGTCGCACGCTACGATCACATAAACTCTACCGTAAATGCGCATACTGCGCGTGCGAGTGCACGCTATTGCGGGTATGCGCTTCCACGGGAGAGCGTACGCATGCGCAGCACGGACCAGTGTGCGGTGCAAATATGGCAGTGTGCATTAAGACATTTTTCTGACTTTGACAGAAGATTCATGTGAAGAGAACTTCTCGTCACAGAAAGTCGGACTGTCTGTTTGTCCTTTATGATCCCAACAAGATTGGGTGTCCTGCTTCTAAGCAGATGATTTCTTGCTGGATCAGGTTCACTATCCAGCATGCTTATTCTACGGCAGGATTGCCGCGTCCAAAATCGGATAAGGCCCACTCTACTCATAAAGTGGGTTCTGCCTGGGTGGCTGCCCGGGGTGTCTCTGCTTTACAGCTTATTGGGTGCATACAGGATAAACAGCGAGTCAGATTTTCTGACTCCAGCCGTCCTGGAAACATATTTTCAGGGCCCTGACAACGTCCAGCATCTTGGAATCCTCCAAGTCCCTAGTAGCCGCAGGTACCACAATAGGTTGGTTCAGGTGAAGCGCTGACACCACCTTAGGGAGAAACTGTGTACGAGTCCTCAATTCCGCCCTGTCCGAATGGAAAATCAGATAGGGGCTTTTGCAGGATAAAGCCGCCAATTCTGACACGCGCCTGGCCGAAGCCAGGGCCAACAGCATGACCACTTTCCATGTGAGATATTTTAAATCCACAGACTTAAGTGGTTCAAACCAATGTGATTTGAGGAAACCCAAAACTACATTGAGATCCCAAGGTGCCACTGGAGGCACAAAAGGAGGCTGTATATGCAGCACCCCTTTGACAAACGTCTGAACTTCAGGAACTGAAGCCAGTTCTTTTTGGAAGAATATTGACAGGGCCGAGATCTGAACCTTAATGGATCCCAATTTGAGGCCCATAGACACTCCTGTTTGCAGGAAATGCAGGAAACGACCCAGTTAAAATTCCTCCATTGGGGCCTTCTTGGCCTCGCACAACGCAACATATTTTCGCCAAATTCGGTGATAATGCTTTGCGGCAACATCCTTCCTGGCTTTTATCAGGGTAGGGATGACTTCATCCGGAATGCCTTTTTCCTTCAGGATCCGACGTTCAACCGCCATGCCGTCAAACGCAGCCGCGGTAAGTCTTGGAACAGACAGGGTCCCTGCTGGAGCAGGTCCCTTCTTAGAGGCAGAGGCCATGGGTCCTCTGTGAGTATCTCTTGAAGTTCCGGGTACCAAGTCCTTCTTGGCCAATCCGGAGCCACGAGTATAGTTCTTACTCCTCTCCGTCTTATAATTCTCAGTACCTTGGGTATGAGAGGCAGAGGAGGGAACACATACACTGACTGGTACACCCACGGTGTTACCAGAGCATCCACAGCTATTGCCTGAGGGTCCCTTGACCTGGCGCAATACCTGTCCAGTTTTTTGTTGAGGCGGGACGCCATCATGTCCACCTTTGGTTTTTCCCAACGGTTTACAATCATGTGGAAGACTTCTGGGTGAAGTCCCCACTCTCCCGGGTGGAGATCGTGTCTGCTGAGGAAGTCTGCTTCCCAGTTGTCCACTCCCGGAATGAACACTGCTGACAGTGCTATCACATGATTTTCCGCCCAGCGAAGAATCCTTGCAGCTTCTGCCATTGCCCTCCTGCTTCTTGTGCAGCCCTGTCTGTTTACGTGGGCGACTGCCGTGATGTTGTCCGACTGGATCAACACCGGCTGACCTTGAAGCAGAGGTCTTGCTTGGCTTAGAGCATTGTAAATGGCCCTTAGTTCCAGGATATTTATGTGAAGTGATGTCTCCAGGCTTGACCACAAGCCCTGGAAATTTCTTCCCTGTGTGACTGCTCCCCAGCCTCTCAGGCTGGCATCCGTGGTCACCAGGACCCAGGCCTGAATGCCGAATCTGCGGCCCTCTAGACGATGAGCACTCTGCAACCACCACAGGAGAGACACCCTTGTCCTTGGGGACAGGGTTATCCGCTGATGCATGTGAAGATGCGATCCGGACCATTTGTCCAGCAGATTCCACTGGAATGTTCTTGCGTGGAATCTGCCGAATGGAATTGCTTCGTAGGAAGCCACCATTTTCCCCAGGACCCTTGTGCATTGATGCACTGAGACCCGGTCTGGTTTCAGGAGGTTTCTGACTAGCTCAGATAACTCCCTGGCTTTCTCCTCCGAGAGAAACACCTTTTTCTGGACTGTGTCCAGAATCATCCCTAGAAACAGCAGACGTGTCGTCGGGATCAGCTGGGATTTTGGGATATTCAGAATCCACCCGTGCTGCCGTAGCACTACTTGAGATAGTGCTACTCCGACCACTAACTGTTCCCTGGATCTTGCCCTTATCAGTAGATCGTCCAAGTAAGGGATAATTAAGACGCCTTTTCTTCGAAGTAGTATCATCATTTCGGCCATTACCTTGGTAAAGACCCGGGGTGCCGTGGACAATCCAAACGGGAGCGTCTGAAACGGATAGTGACAGTTCTGTACCACAAACCTGAGGTATCCTTGATGAGAAGGGTAAATTGGGACATGGAGGTAAGCATCCTTGATGTCCAAAGACACCATATAGTCCCCTTCTTCCAGGTTCGCGATCACCACTCTGAGTGACTCCATCTTGAATTTGAACCTTTGTATGTAAGTGTTCAAGGATTTCAGATTTAAAATAGGTCTCACCGAGCTGTCCGGCTTCGGTACCACAAACAGCGTTGAATAATACCCCTTGCCCTGTTGCAGGAGGGGTACCTTGATTATCACCTGCTGAGAATACAGCTTGTGAATGGCCTCCAATACCGCCTCCCTGTCGGAGGGAGACGTCGGTAAAGCAGACTTTAGGAAACGGCGAGGAGGAGATGTTTAGAATTCCAATTTGTACCCCTGAGATACCACCTGAAGGACCCAGGGGTCTACTTGCAAGTGAGCCCACTGCGCGCTGAAATTCTTGAGACAGGCACGGTGGGGGCACAAGTCCGCTCGTAAAGCCCCAGCGTCATGCTGAGGACTTGACAGAAGTGGGAGAGGGCTTATGCTCCTGGGAACTGGCTGTCTGCTGCAGCCTTTTTCCCCTTCCTCTGCCACGGGGCAGAAATGAGGAGCCTTTCGCCCGCTTGCCCTTATGGGGATGAAAGGACTGCGCCTGATAATACGGCGTCTTCTTATGTTGAGAGGCGACCTGGGGTAAAAATGTGGATTTCCCAGCCGTTGCTGTGGCCACCAGGTCTGATAGACCTACCCCAAATAACTCCTCCCCTTTATAAGGCAATACTTCCATATGCCGTTTGGAATCTGCATCACCCGACCACTGTCGCGTCCATAACCCTCTTCTGGCAGAAATGGACAGCGCACTTACTCTTGATGCCAGTCGGCAAATATCCCGCTGTGCATCACGCATATATAGAAATGCATCTTTTAAATGCTCTATAGTCAGTAATATACTGTCCCTATCTAGGGTATCAATATTTTCAGTCAGGGAATCCGACCAAGCCAACCCAGCACTGCACATCCAGGCTGAGGCGATTGCTGGTCGCAGTATAACACCAGTATGTGTGTAAATACATTTTAGGATACCCTCCTGCTTTCTATCAGCAGGATCCTTAAGGGCGGCCGTCTCAGGAGAGGGTAGAGCCACCTGTTTTGATAAGCGCGTGAGCGCTTTATCCACCCTAGGGGGTGTTTCCCAACACGCCCTAACCTCTGGCGGGAAAGGATATAATGCCAATAATTTTTTTGAAATTATCAGTTTTTTATCGTGGGAAACTCACGCTTCATCACACACCTCATTTAATTCCTCAGATTCAGGAAAAACTACAGGTAGTTTTTTCTCACCTAACATAATACCCCTTTTGGTGGTACTGGTATTATCAGAAATATGTAAAACATTTTTCATTGCCTCAATCATGTAACGTGTGGCCCTACTGGAAGTCACGTTTGTCTCTTACCCGTCGACACTGGAGTCAGTATCCGTGTCGACGTCTGTATCTGCCATCTGAGGTAACGGGCGTTTTAGAGCCCCTGATGGCTTTTGAGACACCTGAACAGGCACAAGCTGAGTAGCCGGCTGTCTCATGTCATCAACTGTCTTTTTCAAAGAGCTGACACTGTCACGTAATTCCTTCCATAAGCTCATCCACTCAGGTGTCGACTCCCTAGGGGGTGACATCTCTATTATAGGCAATTGCTCCGCCTCCACATCATTTTCCTCCTCATACATGTCGACACAACGTACCGACACACAGCACACACACAGGGAATGCTCTGATAGAGGACAGGACCCCACTAGCCCTTTGGGGAGACAGAGGGAGAGTTTGCCAGCACACACCAGAGCGCTATATATATACAGGAATAACCTTATATAAAAGTGTATTTCCCCCTTATAGCTGCTGTATTGTTAATACTGCGCGTAATTAGTGCCCCCCTCTCTTTTTTAACCCTTTCTGTAGTGTAGTGACTGCAGGGGAGAGCCAGGGAGCTTCCCTCCAACGGAGCTGTGAGGGAAAATGGCGCCAGTGTGCTGAGGAGATAGGCTCCGCCCCCTTCTCGGCGGCCTTATCTCCCGTTTTTCTGTGTATTCTGGCAGGGGTTAAATTCATCCATATAGCCCAGGAGCTATATGTGATGCATTTTTTTGCCATCCAAGGTGTTTCTATTGCGTCTCAGGGTGCCCCCCCCCCCAGCGCCCTGCACCCTCAGTGACCGGAGTGTGAAGTGTGCTGAGAGCAATGGCGCACAGCTGCAGTGCTGTGCGCTACCTTGGTGAAGACAGGACGTCTTCTGCCGCCGATTTTCCGGACCTCTTCTGTCTTCTGGCTCTTTAAGGGGGCCGGCGGCACGGCTCTGGGACCGAGCTCCATGGCTGGGCCTGTGATCGGTCCCTCTGGAGCTAATGGTGTCCAGTAGCCTAAGAAGCCCAATCCACTCTGCAAGCAGGTGAGTTCGCTTCTTCTCCCCTTAGTCCCTCGATGCAGTGAGCCTGTTGCCAGCAGGTCTCACTGAACATAAAAAACCTAAAACTAAACTTTTCACTAAGCAGCTCAGGAGAGCCACCTAGTGTGCACCCTTCTTGTTCGGGCACAAAAATCTAACTGAGGCTTGGAGGAGGGTCATAGGGGGAGGAGCCAGTGCACACCAGGTAGTCCTAAAGCTTTACTTTTGTGCCCAGTCTCCTGCGGAGCCGCTATTCCCCATGGTCCTTACGGAGTTCCCAGCATCCACTAGGACGTCAGAGAAATAGGATTTTAATAACCCACCGGTAAATCCATTTCTCGTAGTCCGTAGAGGATGCTGGGGGCTCTCCCAGCGCTTAATTTTCCTGCAGTTGTTACTTGGTTCAGTACTGCCTTGTTACTTGGTTAAGTAATGTTGTTCAGCGGTTGTTGACTTGTTTCAAGCTAGTTAGCTTGGTTGTCTGTTATGTGTGAGCTGGTGTGAATCTCACCACTATCTGTGTATTTCCTTCTCTCGAAGTATGTCTCCTCGGGCACTATGTCTAGACTGGGTCTGGTAGGAGGGGCATAGAGGGAGGAGCCAGCCCAGACTATTAAACTCTTAAAGTGCCCATAGCTCCCAAAGGACCCGTCTATACCCCATGTTACTAATGTGGACCCCAGCATCCTCTACAGACTACGCAAAAAGGATTTACCGGTAGGTAATTAAAATCCTATTTTTTTCCCAACCCCGCATCTATGATTTACTATGTAATCAGTGAAACATCTCTGTACGCAACCACCTTTAGCAACACTCCCATAAAATGCTACCTGTACGTGCATCTTTTTATTCACGCCCCACCCCGCGTTACAGTTCACATTTTCCAGACCACCTAGCAGGTGCACAGGTGTATTCATTACTCACACATCTTAAAAGATCCACAGGTGGAGCTAGTTACATCACTTGTGATTCTGTGAGGAGACCTGGAAAGCGTTAACTGTTGGTAACTCTCTAGGACTGGAGTTGGCTACCCCTGCTCTATATCCTACTGGTAATGGTTGGATAACTACATTATTTTATTTTATAATTGTTTAACTCCTAATCCAGGTTATTGCCTTAACCCACTAATTGTTGTGTACTTACTATAGTGGTGCTTCAAAGTTTGTGAACCCTTCAGAATTTTCTACATTTCTGCTGAAATTTGGACTAAAACTACCTCAGATTTTCAGTCCTAAAACTAGATAAAGGGAACCAAATCAAATGAGACAAAGAAATGAGACGTGCTCATTTTTATATTGAGGAATGATCCAATATCACATATCTATGAGGGGCATAAGTATGTGAACCTTTGCTTTCAGTATTTGCTTTCAATAACTACATCTGTTTCCAGTAATTGTTGATTAGTCCTGAACATCAGCTTGGAGGAATTATACCCCATTCCTCTACAAAACAGCTTCACCTCTGTTATGTTGCTCGCTTCAGGTCCTTCCACATCATTTCGATTGGATTAAGGTTAGGACCTTGACTTGGCCAATCCAAAACTTTACATTTATTCTTCTTTAACCCTTCATTGGTCAAATGACTTGTGTACTTGCTGTATGACCCACGTTCTTCTGAGATACAGCTCATGGACCTTTAGAATATTCTGGTATGATTCAAAATTCATTGTCACATCAATGATGGCAAGTAATCCTGGGTCAGATGCAGCAAAACAGGCCCAAACCATGATACCACCACCACCGTGTTTATGCTGTAATGCAGTGTTCTCCTTTCTCCAAACATAACGCTTCTCATTTAAGCCAAAGAGCTCTATTGTGGAATCATCTGTCCACAAAACATTGTTCCAATAGCCTTCTGGATTGTCCAGGTGATCTTTAACAAACTGCAGATGGGCAGCAATGTTTCTATTTGGAGAGCAGCTGATTTCTGTTTGCAATCCTGCCATGCACACAGAATTGTTAAGTGGACTCATTAACATTAGCTAATGTGAGAAAGGCCTTCAGTTGCTTAGCGGTTACCATGGGTTCCTTTGTGACCTTGTAAACTTTTAGACGCCTTGCTCTTGGCGTAATCTTTGTTGGTCGACCACTCTTGGGGAGGGTAATAATGGTCTGGAATTTCCTCCATTTGTATACAAACTGACGGATGAGCATCAACAACTCTTCTTCTGAGGTCCTCAGAAATCTCCTTTGTTCATGGCATGATAGGACTTCCTCAAACGTGTTGTGAACAGACTGATAGATCCCTGTTCTTTTAAAAAGACAGGTTGTCCATGCACACCTGATTATCATCCCATAAATTGGAAATACCTTACTCTAATTTCACTTTCAAAATATCTGCTAAGCCTAAAGGTTCACATACTTTTGCCACTCACAGATACATGATATTGGATAATTTTCCTCAAAAAAAATAAATATCAAAATATGAGCACGTCTATTTTTTTTTCTCGTGTGTGATTTGGTTCTCTTTATCTTCTTTTAGGACTTGTGTGAAAATCTGAGGTCGTTTTAGGCCAAATTTCAGCAGAAATAAAGAAAATGCTGAAGGGTTCACAAACTTTCAAGAACCACTGTATGTCTTCTATCTGTATGTCGGACATTTCAACTAAACACATTTAAAAAAAAAAAATCAAAAAACACAAAAAAGAGGATTTTGGTACTTACCGATAAATCCATTTCTCTGAATCCTCTAGGGGACACTGGAGTCATATACAATAGGGGTGTGAAGCTTGCAACCGGAGGTGTGGCACAATCTAAAATTTAGCATTGTCTGCACAGCCGGCTCCTCCCCCTTCACATCCCTCATCCCTCAGTTTGGAAAATTTGACCGAGAGAGCAGGACATGAAACTAGAGCCCATGGCGAGGAACCGAACCGTACAACTTATCAAACAGCTTCCGGGTAATTCTTAACAGAAAAAACCAACGCTGTTTGCATGAACTGTTTGAACAAGAACCTTGAACACAGCAGGTTGACAGCACCGAGGCGGGCGTCCAGTGTCCCCTAGAGGATTCAGAGAAATGGATTTATCGGTAAGTACCAAAATCCTCTTTTCTCTTTCATCCACTAGGGGACACTGGAGTCATATACAATAGGGGACGTCCCAAAGTTATCCCCCAGGGAGGGCGTGCTGTCAGTGGTCTGCAAAACTAAACGTCCGAACTTAGAGTGTCCGGACGCAAAGGCATCAAACTTGTAAAATTACAAGAACCTGTGGATTGAGGACCACATCGCCGCTCTGCAAAGTTGAGTAGTGAAAACACCTCTGCCGGACCTCCACAAGGCACCCATTGATCTGGTAGGGGCACCCGTATGAGTCGGAAACTGTTTTCCACAGGAACCATAAGCTTGCCAAATGGCAAATCGAATCCATCGAGACAAAAGCAGCTTAGATGCTGGCCAACCCTCATAAAGAACAAACAATGGTCCGACAGTTTGAAGGCCGACGTAACTTGTACGTATACCCGTAAAGCTTGGACAACAGCCAAAAACACATACCCATCTGTGCGACTCCGAAAAGATGGGACCACAATTTGCTGGTTTACGTGAAACCCCGAAACCACCTTAGGAGGGAACTTGTTCTTGTACGGAGTTCTGCCCTAACCCCATGCGACATTCAAGACTCTTACACAATAGGGCTCCCAACATAGAAACCCGCCTGGCCTAATCCAAGGCAAGCAATAACGTGACCTTGTCCAAGGTATAGTTCAGCTCTGTTTTTGCCAACGACTCAAACGTTGGAGATCTGAAAAATTCCAACCCAAATTACAGTCCCATGGCTCATTTGTAGGGCGAAAAGTGGGTTTTATCCTGAGAACCCCCTGTAAAAAAAGCTTGACCCTCTGGCAAGAATGCTAAACGCTTGTTGACATAGGATGGGGAGAGCCGAAAGTTGAACGTTCAGAGAGCCCAGCCTTGGTCCTATATCTAGACCGGTCTGAAGGAACAGCAGAAGTGTGGATAAGTGGAAGTTCGTCGAATTCCCCCCACGTTCTTGACACCAGTCCCTGTACATATTCCAAATACTGTAGTAGTGCATGGCTGTGACAGACTTCCTAGCAGTAATTATCGTAGGAACGGTCGTTCTTGGAATCCCTCTGTGTTAAGATCTGGGATTCAAGAGCCCCGCCGTTAAATGCAGCCTATGGAGGACTGGTGTTGGAACAGTCCCTGAGATAGCAGGTCCTCCCTTTGAGGTAATCGCCAACGATCTTCCACCAGTAACCCTTGCAGGATTGAGTACCAACTCCTGTGGGGCCAATCTGGTGCCATTAGAATTGTCCATACTCATTCTCGGTTCAACCGTTACAGAACCCTGGGTATGAGTGGGCAAGGTGGAGAAATAAAAACCCTCTTGTAACACCAAGTGTTACTGCGGTCACTCCTTCTGCTGCTGGATATCTGGACACAGATATGGGCAGCTGATGGTTTCGCCGAGACGCCATTAGATCGACTAGAGGTAGACCCCATCTTCTCACCAGCCTGTCGAAAATCTGTGGATGTAGGCACCACTTCCCTTGATGCATGTCCTTGCAGTTGAGATCATCTGCTTCCCAGTTTTCCACACCTGGAGTGAACACTGCCGAGAGGATGATGTTTCGCCTTTCTGCCCACAACAAGATCTTTGTGGCTTTCATTAACGCCATCCTGCTCTTTGTTCCCCCTTGCTGGTTTATGCAAGCAGTCGTCGTGAATTGTCCGACTGTATCTTTAAGTGTTGACCCATGACTAGGTCTGTGTCTAAGAGAAGCGCACCGCCAACTGCTCTCAGTTCGAGAATGTATTTGGGCAGGCTGCCCTTCATTTTCAAAGCCCGGCATAACTGACTGGATTTATTCCATCTTGAATCTGCAAACCGTTAGGACTTTGTACCACTAGGACGGCATCCCAACCTCTGAGATTTGCGTTCGTTGTCAGGATCCTTCAATCCCAAATGCCGAATCTCTTTCATGCTGCGAGATTCTTGTGCAACGACCACCAAATCATTAGGTTCGTATGTGTGGTGGAAGTTGGATTCTTCGATGTAGAAGCCAGTGCGAATCTGCTCCCTGAGCAATGAGTTTCATCTGGAATGGTCGTGCCGTACCGGAGAGCTGTGACGCCACCCTCTTCTCGAGAAGTAGCACACAGAGGTGTGGAGAAACCGTCTGTGTCCTTAGTACCTGAGCCAGTAACCTTTGTGGGTCCTGGATCTAGTGCTCTGGTAGGAATACTCCCATTGTATAGTGTCCAAGATGAGACAGAGGAATTGAGTGCGTTGAGTTAGCATGAGGTTGGATTACTTTGATGAGATGCTGAGCATCCTTAATCAACTGTTTCTGAGATGAGGTCTATAGCAGATCGTCTTGAGAAGGTATTCTCAATCCTGTCACCACTATTGTTATGATCTCTATAAAGATTCTTGGGGCTGATGATAGACCGAATGGCAGGGCCCTGATTCGGTAGTAATTTCACACTGGCGCAAATCTTAAGTAAGCTTGGTGAGGGGTCCAAATCGGAATATGAAAGTATTTTGCATTAGCAAAAGTTTTGAATAAAATCCCATTCCTCATCTAGGGTCAGGGACTGGCGACTTAAGTCTTTGTATGTAGGAGACTTTGAATTTGTCTTCTGTAACGCTCGTGCTCGCAATGGGCACCTTAGGCCCTCGCCCTGCTAATAAACAGCCTGAGTGTACACCCCTGTAACTCTATCCTGTATGGGAATTATCTTGCTGACCCAGACGTCTGGTGCTGTTTTGGCCCAGACGTCCCCAAGGTGGACTCTAGGTGAGCAGGGAGACAGTCATGCTTTTCTTGTGTCGACTGTCTTCTGGCTAGGTACGACAGCGATCGAATGAACTGAAACACTGGTCCCGAGCAACCTCCTCTAACGTGGGAAGTGGTGCTTGAGTAAGAAATGGGTAGAACGGTAGATTTCACTGTAGTTGCCTGTAAAATCTACTTGTCGAACTCATCATATAACATCTAAACCCCAAAATGGAATAGCCTCTACTCCGGGAATCCTAGACCACTAGCCATTCTCTGAACCATAACATTTTTCTAGTGGAAATGGCCGAAATCTAGATGTGGGACGCTATTCTACTAGCGACCCTTGAAGTCTGACACATATAAGTCGCTGATTTTCGAATATTCTCCGCTAACTGAGAAATTTCCGCTAGGCTACTTTCTTACGCCTAGCCCATGCGACAAATGTGCTGTTATAAAATGATTTTAATGCGGTGTGCACCCTGCGACATGACATATCCCTTAAGGCGGTCACTTTAGGTATAGGTGACATTTGTCAACGAGAAGAGGGATTCGAATAGATCGAAAACTCTCTGGTTCCTGAACTCCTTACTTCAGGAAGCGTAGGAATCTACAGAACCGCTTTTATAAGGTAATCTAAGTTCCTGATCTAAGGCAGACTCATTCATCTCGCCCTTTCATCTAGAATAAGACCCTCTTCCTCCTTCGTGTAAGATGGGGAGGGTTCTCCGAAACGCCCTGCTCACATTGCATAATGCCTGTGCAGGAGGGATTAAGTTAAATCAGAATACCTCCATGGTCTTTGATAATCCCTCAGCACCTCTGACTGGTGTTTGCGGAATTTTGACATTGCCTATGAAAGCTTTGTCAGAGCTTGACCGTGACGGAACCTAGCTCCCCTGTTTAGCACCTTTAAATAAACAGGAACGCATACCCGGGAGTCACCCAAACTAGCGCTGATCTTATTACAATTTGTGCACACATAATAAGCTCTTGGTAAGTGCTTTTAACATTTGAAGCCGTACCGCAGAGAGCGCTCCTCAGTGCTTTCCACCTTTATAATAGGAACAGAAAGACCGTAACGGGTGATGGATATTAAAGGTACACCGGATTCATCTAGCTGGATTTTCTTGTTTTACTGTACATACTACAGATGGGTCCCCGGTTATCTCGACTAGTTGCGCATAGGCCCAACATGACTTATTGGAATAAAAACCTTTAGGCTATTGTTCTTGAACAATACAGCAGGGGATTAAGTCATTACAGCAGGGAATTACGTCCGACTGCCCTGGCTCAGTTAATCCTATTAAAGGTCAAGATAAATGTTGGACCCATCCGTATATAAAAAAATAATAACAACAACAACAACAACAACCAACAATAAAAATAATAATAATAATAATAATAATAATAAAAATATCACCAGCCGTTGTCACCCTCGCACACCCAACTGTATTTCAGTTCTGGGTCGGGTTTGTTATCCAGTCGTTCCCTTTATTTCGTCGGGATCTTTTGTTTAGAAGTCCCTTGAAAAATAAGAATTTACTTACCGATAATTCTATTTCTCGTAGTCCGTAGTGGATGCTGGGGACTCCGTCAGGACCATGGGGAACTAGCGGGCTCCGCAGGAGACAGGGCACATCTAAAAAAGCTTTTAGGTCACATGGTGCGTACTGGCTCCTCCCCCTATGACCCTCCTCCAAGCCTCAGTTAGGTACTGTGCCCGGACGAGCGTACACAATAAGGAAGGATCTTGAATCCCGGGTAAGACTCATACCAGCCACACCAATCACACTGTACAACCTGTGATCTGAACCCAGTTAACAGTATGATAACAAAACGAAGTAGCCTCTGAAAAGATGGCTCACAACAAGAATAACCCGATTTTTGTAACAATAACTATGTACAAGCATTGCAGACAATCCGCACTTGGGATGGGCGCCCAGCATCCACTACGGACTACGAGAAATAGAATTATCGGTAAGTAAATTCTTATTTTCTCTAACGTCCTAGTGGATGCTGGGGACTCCGTCAGGACCATGGGGATTATACCAAAGCTCCCAAACGGGCGGGAGAGTGCGGATGACTCTGCAGCACCGAATGAGAGAACTCCAGGTCCTCTTTAGCCAGAGTATCCAATTTGTAGAATTTTACAAACGTGTTCCTCCCTGACCACGTAGCTGCTCGGCCAAGTTGTAAAGCCGAGACCCCTCGGGCAGCCGCCCAAGATGAGCCCACATTCCTTGTGGAGTGGGCATTTACAGATTTTGACTGTGGCAGGCCTGCCACAGAATGTGCAAGCTGAATTGTACTACAAATCCAACGAGCAATCGTCTGCTTAAAAGCAGGAGCACCCATCTTGTTGGGTGCATACAATATAAACAGCAAGTCAGACTTTGTGACTCCAGCCGTCCTAAACTATATATATATATATATATATATATATATATATATATATATATATATATATATATATATATATATATATATTTTAGGGTCCGGACAACGTCTAGTAACCTGGAGTCCTCCAAGTCCCTAGTCGCCGCAGGCACCATAATAGGTTGTTTCAGGTGAAACGCTGACACCCCCTTAGGAAGAAACTGAAGACGAGTCCCAGTTCTGCCCCGTCCGAATGGAAAATTAAATATGGGCTTTTGTAAGACAAAGCCACCCATTCTGACAATCGCCTGGCCGAGGCCAGGACCAACAGCATGGTCACTGTCCATGTGAGATATTGGTCAACAGCATGTTCACTGTCCATGTGAGATATTTCAAATCCACAGATTTGAGTGGTTCAAACCAATATGATTTTAAGGAATCTCAACACTATGTTGAGATCCCACGGTGCCACTAGAGGCACAAAAAGGGGTGTATATGCAATACTCCCTTGACAATCTGGACTTCAGGAACTGAAGTCAATTCTTTCCGGAAGAAATTCTACAGGGCCGAAATTTAAAACTTTAAAGAACCCCAATTTTAGGCTCAAACACTCCTGTTTTCAGGAAGTGTAGAAATCGACCTAGTTGAATTTTCTTTGTGGGGCCTTCCTGGCCTCACCCACGCAACATATTTTCACCACATGTGGTGATGACGTTGTGCGGTCACCTCCTTGCTGGCTTTTACCAGGGTAGGTATGACCTCTTATGGAATGCCTTTTTCCTTCAGGATCCGGCATTCAACCGCCATGCCGTCAAACGCAGCCGCGGTAAGTCTTGGAATAGACATGGTACCTGCTGAAGCAAGTCCCTTCTTAGCTCCCCAGGCCCTTAGTCCTCTGTGAGCATCTCTTGAAGTTCCGGGTACCAAGTCCCTCTTGGCCAATCCGGAGTCACGAGTATAGTTCATACTCCTCTATGTCTTATAATTCTCAATACCTTGGTTATGAGAAGCAGAGGAGGGAACACATACACCGACTGTTACACCCACGGTGTTACCAGGACATCCACAGCTATCGCCTGAAGGTCTCATGACCTGGCGCAATACCTGTCCCGTTTTTTGTTCGGGCGGGACGCCATCATTTCCACCTTTGGTCTTTGCCAATGGTTCACAATCATGCAGAAAAACTTCCCTATGAAGTTCCCACTCTCCCGGGTGGAGGTCATGCCTGCTGAGGAAGTTTGCTTCCCAGTCGTCCCCTCCCGGAGAGAACACTGCTGACAGTGCTATCACATGATTTTCCGCCTAGCGAAAAATCCTTGCAGTTTTTTTCCACTGCCTCCAGCTTCTTGTGCCGCCCTTTCTGTTTACGTGGGCGACTGCCGTGATGTTATCCCACTGGATCAATACCGGCTGACCTTGAAGCAGAGGTCTTGCTAAGTTTAGAGCATTATAATTTTGCTCTTAGCTCCATCTATGTGGAGAGAATTCTCCAGACTTGATCACACTGTCCTGGAAATTTTTTCCCTGTGTGACTGCTCCCCAGCCTCTCAGGCTGGCCTCCGTGGTCACCAGCATCCAATCCTGAATGCTGAATCTGTGGCCCTCTAGAAGATGAGCACTCTGTAATCACCACAGGAGAGACACCCTTGTCCTTGGATATAGGGTTATCTGCTGATGCATCTGAAGATGCGATCCGGACCATTTGTCCAGCAGATCCCACTGAAGAGTTCATGCGTGAAATCTGCCGAATGGAATTGCTTCGTAATAAGCCACCATTTTTTACCAGGACTCTTGTGCAATGATGCACTGACACTTTTCCTGGTTTTAGGAGGATCCCGATTAGCTCGGATAACTCCCTGGCTTTCTCCTCTGGGAGAAACACCTTTTTCTGGACTGTGTCCAGAATCATCCCTAGGAACAGTAGACGTGTCGTCGGAAAAGCTGCGATTTTGGAATATTTAGAATCCACTCGTGCTGTCGTAGAACTATTAAAGATAGTGCTACTCCGACCTCCAACTGTTCTCTGGACCTTGCCCTTATCAGGAAAGCGTCCAAGTTTCTTTTAAGAAGAATCATTATTTCGGCCATTACCTTGGTAAAGACCCGGGGCGCCGTGGACAATCCAAACGGCAGCGTCTGAACTGATAGTGACAGTTCTGTACCACGAACCTGAGGTACCCTTGGTGAGAAGGGCAAATTTGGACATGTAGGTAAGTGTCCCTGATATCCAGTGACACCATATCGTCCCCTTATTCCTGGTTCGCTATCACTGCTCTGAGTGACTCCATCTTGATTTGAACGCTTGTATGTAAGTGTTCAAATATTTCAGATCTCACCGAGCCGTTTGGCTTCAGTACCACAATATAGTGTGGAATAATACCCCCTCCCTTGTTGTAGAAGGGGTACTTTGATTATCACCTGCTGGGAATACAGCCTGTGAATTGTTTCCAATACTGCCTCCCTGTCGGAGGTAGACGTTGGTAAAACAGACTTCCGAAACTTGTGAGGGGGAGACGTCTCGAATTTCCAATGTACACCTGGGATACTACATGTAGGATCCAGTAGTCCCCTTGCGAGTGAGCCCACTGCATGCTGAAACTCTTGAGACGACCCCCCACCGCACCTGAGTCCGCTTGTACTGCCCCAGCGTCCTGCTGCGGACTTGGCAGAAGCTGTGAAGGGCTTCTGTTTCTGGGAATGGGCTGCTTGCTGCAGTCTTCTTCCCTTTCCTCTACCCCTGGGCAGATATGACTGGCCTTTGCCCGCCTGCCCGTATGGGGACGAAAGGACTGAGACTGAAAAGACTGTGTCCTTTTCTGCTGAGATGTGACTCGGGGTAACAAAAGGTGGATTTTTCAGCTGTTGCCATGGCCACCAGGTCCGATGGACCGCCCCTTTATACGGCAATACTTCCATGTGCCGTCTGGAATCTGCCTCCCCTGACCACTGTCGTGTCTTCGTCTGGCAGATATGGACATCACATTTACTCTTGATACCAGAATGCAAATATCCCTCTGCGCATCACGCATATATAGAAATGCATCCTTAAAATGCTCTATAGACAATAAAATCTTGTCCCTGTCAAGGGTATCAAAATTTTCAGTCAGGAAATTCGACCAAGCCCCCTCAGCGCTGCACATCCAGTCTGAGGCGATTGCTGGTCGTAGTATAACACCAGTATGTGTGTATATACTTCTTAGGCTATTTTTCAGCTTCCTATCAGCTGGCTCCTTGAGGGCGGCCGTATCTGGAGACGGTAACGCCACTTGTTTTTTATAAGCGTGTGAGCGCCTTATCCACCCTAAGGTGTGTTTCCCAACTCGCCCTTACTTCTGGCGGGAAAGGGTATACCGCCCATAACTTTCTATCGGAGGAACCCCACGTATCATCACACACTTCATTTAATTTTCTGATTCAGGCAAAACTACAAGTAGTTTATTCACACCCTACAAAATACCCTTATTTGTGGTACTTGTAGTATCAGAAATATGTAACACCTCCTTCATGCCCTTAACATGTAACGTGTGGCCCTAAAGGAAAATAAGTTTTTGTTTCTTCACCGTCGACACTGGAGTCAGTGTCCGTGTCTGTGTCTGTCGACCGACTGAGGTAAATGGGCGTTTTTACAAGCCCCTGACGGTGTCTGAGACGCCTGGACAGGTACTAATTTGTTTGCCGGTCGTCTCATGTCGTCAATCGGCTTGCAGCGTGTTGACATGATCACGTACTTCCACAAGTAAGCCATCCACTCCGGTGTCGACTCCCTAGAGAGTGACATCACCATTACAGGCAATTTTCTCCGCCTCCTCACCAACATTTTCCTCATACATGTCGACACACACGTACCGACATACAGCACACACACAGGGAATGCTCTGATAGAGGACAGGACCCACTAGCCCTTTAGGGAGACAGAGGGAGAGTTTGCCAGCACACACCAAAATGCTATAATTATACAGGGACAACCTTTATATAAGTGTTCCTCCCTTATAGCATTTAATATATATTTATATCGCCAAATCAGTGCCCCCCCTCTCTGTTTTAACCCTGTTTCTGTAGTGCAGTGCAGGGGAGAGCATGGGAGCCTTCCCCTCAGCCTTTCTGTGAGGGAAAATGGCGCTGTGTGCTGAGGAGAATAAGCTCCGCCCCCTTTTCGGCGGGCTTTTCCTCCCGGTTTTTAAGAACTGGCCTGGGTTAAAATACATACATATAGCCTTAATGGCTATATGTGATGTATTTATTTTGCCAAAAAGGTACTTATATTGCTGCCCAGGGCGCCCCCAGCAGCGCCCTGCACCCTCCGTGACCAGGTCAGTGAGCCGTGTGACAACAATGGCGCACAGCTGCAGTGCTGTGCGCTACCTTCATGAAGACTGTGAAGTCTTCTGCCGCCTGTTTCCGGACCTCCGTTCTGCCGTCTGTCTTCAGCGTCTGTAAGGGGGATCGGCGGCGCGGCTCCGGGACGAACCCCAGGCTGACCTGTGTTCCGACTCCCTCTGGAGCTCAGTGTCCAGTAGCCTAAGATCCCAATCCATCCTGCATGCAGGTGAGTTGGAGATCTCTCCCCTAAGTCCCTCGTTGCAGTGATCCTGTTGCCAGCAGGAATCACTGAATGAAACCTAAAAAAAAACTTTTCTAAACAGCTCTTTAAGAGAGCCACCTAGATTGCACCCTTCTCGGACGGGCACAAAAACCTAACTGAGGCTTGGAGGAGGGTCATAGGGGGAGGAGCCAGTACGCACCATGTGACCTAAAAGCTTTTTTAGATGTGCCCTGTCTCCTGCGGAGCCCGCTATTTCCCCATGGTCCTGACGGAGTCCCCAGCATCCACTAGGACGTTAGAGAAATATACATACCCAACTCTTTGTTAGAGTACACATTGAAAATCCATTGCAGCAGAGTCCTATATCTAAAATATCCAGTAGAGGGAGCAGTTTTCATAAAACAAGTCGTTCCTCTGCTGACTGGTCTAAAGGGGGCGTATACCTTCTAACAGTAACCTTTTAGGCGCCTCTAATAGTTTTAAAATGGCTGCCACTATATATTTAATATATATATACATACACCTAATCACTAAAGTGGTCACTCTGCCTCCTTTACGGCTGCCCCAGCCCGTTGTTACTACCAGGAGGAGACTTACTATACATTCTCCCCCTTTGCTGTCCCCCAGTGCTGCGCTGTCAGCGGGAGGTCTATACCAGGGGAGTGCGGAGGAGCTTGCTGCTAGCCTGCCCGTTATAAGTCAGCAGCGTATAAGAAGCCGCTGCTGCTCTTTTCCCCCGTCAGTTTTACCAGCCCCCCGCGCCCTCGTACTAGCGCCGACGGCGGGAGGCGTTTGGGAGATACTGTCAGAGTCTCTGCGGGTGCAGGGGAAGCTGCGGCTGCTAGCCGCGAGAGATTTCAGCGGGAGGGGACGCGCTCTTTTTAACAGCCCGCTGTTCCCCCCTGTGTTTAAGCGGCGGCGTTACACGGGTGACAGCCGCAGTGTGTCTCCCTCAGCCCTCCGCTTGTAGTGGCAGGAGAGACGGACGAGGGAGCTGACATGAAGTGGGTCTAAAACTGATCTCTTGTATAGCTGGCCAGGGAGTTGTCACAGCGCCAGTGGAAGGAGGGGGCCAGTGGGGAAATCTTCCCAGGGCTTAATTACTGTATGCCCAGTATCTAAGGTTATAACTATGGCCCTTTTACAACCAGTACTCACTGCTGACTCTGTGCTCCGGATTTTCTGAGGAGAGATGCAGATCCTCTTTAGTAGGGATCATTGTCTCTCTATTCTTAAGACCTTGTCCCCCTTTTCATTAGGTTAACTCAGTCTCTTGTATTGAAATGGAGCATAGCTCCTTGTGTGCCTGTTACCTCCTTGGCACAATTTTTCAAACTGAGGGATGAGGGATGTGAAGGGGGAGGAGCCGGCTGTGCAGACAATGCTAAATTTTAGATTGTGCTACACCTCCGGTTGCAAGCTTCACACCCCTATTGTATATGACTCCAGTGTCCCCTAGTGGATGAAAGAGAAAAAAAAAACACGTTATCCTTACATTATAATACATATAATTTATAGTAGTCCATGGACTTAAACTCTTGCAGTGCTGGTGGTACTGGGAATTTCCTCTCCCGGACCCCGTGTTCTGCAATCCACACACATTGCCACTGGTGCAGCCCTGTAGCTTCTATGCCCGATTTTACACCGTACAGCACTGAGGGACTCAGCAGCCGGAAGCAATGTGGGGCTGTGGTGAAACATATAAATACGTTTTTCTTAATTAATTTAATATTTTAGTTATTTATACATGACGCCTAGCGCCGACACTGCCCATAATGGCACCACCCCAGAGGGCGTACCATTCTGAGACCATGCCCACCATCATGGCTACGTGGAACATGGTCCCAGCCACAGTAAGAAAGTATTAGAAGCCAAGGAGCATGTAGGTTCCAGCTAGATCTGTGGATAAGAAGCCTCCACTCTCCTGAAACTAAGGGGTTATATTTACTGAAGTGCGGGTTTTAGATTCTAATTGTCTTCTAGAAGGTGCTAGATAAATAAGGAGAATGTGATTGGTCGCTATGGAAAACATCCCAACTTCTACAGACCCACACATTAGTAAATATACCCCTTCGCATTACCAAACATACTCCTAAGCATGATCACTTTTCTGGACAGTAAGACAATGGGATTAATGTATCAAGAAGTAAAAAATAGGATTTCAATTATCTACCGGTAAGTCCTTTTCTCGTAGTCCATAAGGGATATTGGGGAGACTTAATACGATGGGGTATAGACGTGGTCCAAAGGATCCGGTGCACTTTATATTTCTTCACTAGGTGTGCTGGCTCCTCCCCTCTATGCCTCCTCCTACAGGCAGTTATAGGTAAAATAGTGCCTGAAGGAGAAAGGACATATACGAGAGAAGGAAACATGATAACAAAGAGTGGTAAGATTTATATACCAGCACACCACGACCATATAACAACCGGCAATGGCCGGCAACAACAACATCTGAACAGGTAACCACATAACGAGAACCTGCAGAAAAGTCAACGCACTGAGGCAGGCGTCCAATATCCCTTATGGACTACGAGAAAAGGATTTACCGGTAGGTAATTCAAATCCTATTTTCTCTAGCATCCATAAGGGATATTGGGGAATCTAGTACAATGGGAACGTCCCAAAGCTTCCAGAATGGGCAGGAACGTGTGGAGACTGCTTCAGCACCGCCTGTCCAAACTGGGTATCCTCTTTGGCCAGGGCATCAAACTTGTAGAACTTAACAAATGTTTTCTTCCCCGACCAGGTAGCGGCTCAGCACAGTTGCAAGGCTGAGACTACACTTAGGAACATGTAAAGCTGCCGACACATGGGCCTGTTAGATAGTAAGCCTAATCCAACGAGCAATGGACTGCTTCGAAGCAGGACAACCCTTTTTCTGGGCATCATAGAGCACGAACAAAGAATCAGTCTTTCTGATCCGAGCCGTTCGCTTGCTATAGATCTTCAAAGCTCGTCCATCATCTAACGCCTCCAGAGGAAGAGAAGAGTCCGAATTTGAAGGAACCACAATAGGTTGATTCGGTGAAACGCGGAGACAACCTTCGGCAGGAACTGCTGTCCTGTACAGAGCTCCACTCTGTCCTCGTAAAAGTCCAAGTAGGGACTCTTACACGATAAGGCCCCCAATTCTGAGACACTTCGAGCAGAAGCCAGAGCCTATAACATCAGAGTCTTCCACGTGAGGTACTTGTCTTCAACCATCATCAGAGGTTCAAACCTGGAGGACTGTAGAAATTCCAACACTACATTCAAATCCCAGGGTGACGTAGGCGGCACAAAAGGAGGTTGGATGTGGAGTACCCCTTGCAAGAAGGTCTGAACTTCTGGCAACACTGCCAATTTCTTCTGGAAGAAAATGAAGAGATCCGAAGTCTGGACCTTAATGGAACCCAGGCATAAGCCCTTATCCACACCAGCCTGCAGGAAACGTAAGAAAAGTCCCAAGTGGAACTCTGCAGGTGGATGTGTGTGTTCCTCGCATCAAGAGACATATCTCTTCCAGATATGAAGATAATGTTCTGATGTCACAGGTTTCCTGGCCTGAACCATGGTAGCAATAACCTTTTTGGAAAGGCCCTAGGATGTTCCGCTCAACCTCATTGCCATCAATTGAAGACGTCGTAAGTCCGGGTAGACGAATGATCCGTTGAAGAAGATCTCTTCTAAGTGGGAGAGGCCAAGGGTCTTCGACGGACATGTCCAGAAGATTTGCGTACCACGCCCTCTGAGCCCAAACAGAAGTGCCTGAACTCCTTGATTCCCGATTGTACTTAGATCGCGTGATCCCCGAGCAGAGGAGAGGCCTTAAGCAGAACTTTGTAGATCGACGGAAGTTCCAGAAAGTTGAGGTTTTTCATGGGCTGACCACCTGCCATGGAACTGCGCCCCTTGGGTGACAGCTCCCCATCCACTTAGACTAGCATCTGTCGTAAGGAGGGTCCAATCCTGGATCCCAAAACTCCGGCCCTCCAGTAGATTGGAGGACTGCAAGCCACCACAAGAGGGAAATCCTGGCCTGAGGTGACAGCCGAATCATCCGGTGCATCTGTAGATGTGATCTGGACCACTTGCTCAGGAGATCCAACTGAAATGTTCTGGCACGGAACCTCCCATATTGGATCGCCTCGTATGAGGCGACCATCTTTCCCAACAATCTTATGCAAAGATGGATGAACACTCGAGTAGGTCGGAGCACCATGCGGACCATCTCCTGAAGTGTTCTCGCCTTGTCCCCTGGTACCTTCTAGGCCACAGTAACATCCCCAGGAACAAGAGCCTTTGAGTTGGCTCCTGGTGGGACTTCTTTAAGTTGAGGATCCACCCATGGTGTGACAGAAGGTGGATAGTGCGGTCGATATGGAGTAATAAAAGCTCCCTATATCTTACTTTTACCAGAAGATCGTCAAGGTAAGGGACAACATTGACCCCCTGGACCATTATCTCCGCCATCACCTTTATGATTAACCTCGGAGCAGTGGACAGGTCAAAGGGCAAGGCCTGGAACTGGTAGTGATCATCCAGCAGGGTAAACCTCAGGTACGGTTGTGAGGTGGTCAAATCGGAATAAGGTAAGCATCCTTGATGTCCAAGGAGACCATGAATTCCTGTTCCTCCAGGCCCGCAATCACTGCTCGCAAGGATTCCATTTTGAACTTGAAAACCTTCAGGTAAGGATTCAAGAACTTCAGATTCAAAATGGGCCTTACCAAACCATCCTGTTTTGGTACCACAAACAGGTTGAAGTAATAACCCTTGCCTCGTTGTGGTATTGGTACTGGAACAATGACGTAGGAGTGGACCAACTTTTGAACGGCCTGTTGCAACATAACCTGCATAGCCTTCAAAGCTGGTAAGCTTGATTTGAAAAATCGTTGGGGAGGAGCACCGTCGAACTCCAGCTTGTAGCCCTGAGAAACGAGATCCCTGACCCAGGTATACTGGCAGGAAGCCTACCAGATGCGGCTGAAGTGACACAGTCGAGCTCCCACCTCGAGATCCCCTCGGGGTGGGTGGGCACCGTCATGCTGAGGTCTCAGTGGAAGCAGAACTGGTGGTCTGTTCCTGAGAGCTGGTGCTTGCAGGTTTTCTTGACTTACATCTGGTGCCTCTATTCGTATTTGAGGCACCTCTGGCCTTAGAACGAAATCTGTAAGACCGAAATGACTGCATAGACAGCCCCGTGCAGGAGCGTCTCGCCAGCGGGGCCACAGAGGGGAGAAACGTGGATTTCCCAGCCGTATCTTTGGAAATCCACGCATCCAACTCAACCCCAAAGAGCCATTCCCACCGAAAAGAGGAGGGAATTCACACTGCGTATTGATTCTGCATCCGCAATCCAATGACGCAACCACAAAGCCCTGCACGCCGACATTGCCATGGCAGAAGTACTAGCATTAATATTTCCCATCTCCTTGAGCGAGTTACACAGGAGGTGTGTAGTGTCCTGAATGTGCTTGTGGAGAGTCACCATAGTGACCGGCACATAGCTCTGGAGAGGCCCTCCTGAATCTGAGTAACCCACATATGAATGACATGGGTCATCCAGCTATGACCGGCCTCTGTGACACACCTGCTGCCACGTAAATAGATTTTAGCGTAGTCTGTATTTTCCGGTTCCCAGGATCCTTCATGGTAAAGGAGCCCGGGACAGGCAGCACCGCCTTTTTAGACAGTCGAGAGACTGATACCTCAACCCCTGGGGCTTCCACCCAAAACTTCCTGCCTTCAGGAGGAAATGGGAAAGTGCGCAGCGTCCTCTAGTGGGAGCTTTAACACGTCCCGTATAGCCAAAATTAGGGGTTCAATACCCCGAGCAGAATTGGAATCCCCACTAATGGGATCCAAGTCTTTCAATCTTCCTGTATATCCTCATCTGTATCAGAGAGTAGAGCAGGTAAACCACGCTTTCTGGACCTGCATGAGAGAGAGCGGGGCTGTGCAACATCTGCCCTAGCAGCTAAGTCTGCAACAGCTTGTTGTAGTAGCCGAGTTTTATGTACATTAGCAGTGAGCTGGGATGACATATCAGACATCATAGTTTGAAGAGACTCTAGCCAGTGGGGCACTGGACCCTCTCCCACAGCCCCTTCACTGATTTGTGAAGATTGGCTGCATTGTTCACAAAGAAACAGAATCAGATGACAATAGAGAGAATCTGGTGTGACATACACGGCATAGTTTGTGTTTACCCAAGATTCACAGTAAGCACAGTAGAGGGGAGGAGCCAGCACACCCAGTGAAGAAATTTAAAGTGCGCCGGCTCTTTTGGACCCCGTCTATACCCCATCGTACTAGATTCCCCAATATCCCTTATGGATGCTAGAGAAAGAGTGGAGATGTGGACCACGAGAAAAGTTGCCCCTAGCTACCAATCAGTTTGAGGTAGCATTTATATAGCATCACATATATATGTATAACATACATTAGTGCTGGTATACGACTTGTCTCAGACGCAAATCAGAAAAGTATTTCATATACAGATATTGTTACTCTTATTGCTAAGGGAGGACAATATGTAATGTCAGGAGGATCTTGGGATATGTGACACCACATCTCTTTCCACTATTCAGAGAATGAATGGCTACAATGTTTCAAAGGTCAGAAAGATGTTACACCTAGTGTTGTATACTAAACACCAGAGAGTGTGGGGAGGAGACTGGTCAGATATCTGGGCTGGTAACACATAGTGACATGATGTGAGGAGGAGTATAATAGGGGCTGATGGCTCCTGATGTATGGGTTATACCAGAGTGTGGGGGGAGGAGACTGGTCAGATCTCTGGGCTGGTAACACATAGTGACATGATGTGAGGAGGAGTATAATAGGTTCTGATGGCTCCTGACTCCTCCACTGGGCAGATACTTTGCCCATATTAGTCTGTACTAACAGTAGATGGTGGAGAATAACAGATTGCTGTAGTGACTGAACAAGGAGAATATGTGATTATTACTCACCTGTGCTGATATCTGTAGGGATTTCCTCCTCCTTACACTGCAGACCACCCACCACATGCGTCTGCTCTTCTACTTTTATGTCTTCTACTTTAACATCAATAAGATCTTCACCCTAAATAACATAAAAATATCAGTGTTCAATATTCAAACACCTTCAGTACAGATCCTTAAGTGTATATTCATCTGTATTTCAGTATTGTGTGAGACCCTACCCGTCTCTCCTGTGGGACACTGTTTCTCCTCTGTATGATCCTGGGAATAAAGAGGATGGGGACATCTCTCTGGGGTATTCCTGTTACTGGACCCATCTGTAGGAGACACACAGTGACTGAGTACATTGTATATATGTGATTATCAGGAGATGTGTATCTAGGTGGCCCCCATAGCTGCTCTCTCCATTACACTACATGACAGTCTCCTCTTACCCAGTGATGTGAGGGGCCGGTGATTCGCCATCATCACGTCCTTGTACAGACCCCTGTGTTCCTCTATATACTCCCACTCCTCCATGGAGAAAGAGACCTTGACATCCTCACACCTTATAGGAACCTGAAACACACAATGATACAGTCATCACCCAGACACATTCCCTGGTGTTACTGTTTAATGTCCCATTTCCAGCAGTCACCTCTCCAGTCACATCCCCTGGTGTTACTGTATAATGCCCCATTCCCAGCAGTCACCTCTCCAGTCATCACCCAGACACATCCCCTGGTGTTACTGTAGAATGTCCCATTCCCAGCAGTCACCTCTCCAGTCATCACCCAGACACATCCCCTGGTGTTACTGTATAATCTCCCATTCCCAGCAGTCACCTCTCCAGTCATCACCAAGACACATTCCCTGGTGTTACTGTATAATGCCCCATTCCCAGCAGTCACCTCTCCAGTCAGCAGCTGAATGATCTGGTTGGTGAGTTCTAGTATCTTCTGGTGATTGTGCCTCTCGTGTATCAGTGAGTGAGGTGGAGGCACTGTGATGGGGCTCTGGGTCCTGCTCAGTCCTCCCCACACACGGTGATGGCTGCTGGCTGGCTCACGCTCTCCAGATGTTCCCTTCACTACTGTGTGATCCTGTGTACAACATTCATTAAATTCTACCATGTGAACAGTAGATGCTTACATACCTGTACCGTGTCATTAATACTAATAAAACCTGCTGAATTAGAAGAAAGCAAAATATGCATATTGGGCTGATATATCAGATAGTAAGGAGAAAATTGATTTTGCACATTCTGGTCAGTTCAGGGTCATCTACAAAACTTAAAAGATTAAAAAAATATTCATATAAAGTTTGATTGGAGAAATAAATAATGAAAACATCACATATAAATATAATCTATAATCGCCTCCTTCACTATTTTATCACCAATGTCCTATCTGCCTCTAATCTGCAGGCCTCTGCTGTCATGTATGAGACAAGAGGACATGACATTCCCAGAATCCCTCACCTCTCCAGTCAGCAGACAGATGATGTCCAGGAAGAGATTTATTATCCTTTCAGTCATATCCATCTTCAATGCCTGGTGATTCTCCATCATCACGTCCTTGTACAGGCCCCTGTGTTCCTCTATATACTCCCACTCCTCCATGGAGAGATAGACAGTGACGTCCTCACACCTTATAGGAACCTGACACACACAATGATACAGTCATCACTCAGATACATCCCCTGGTGTTACTGTATAATGCCCCATTCCCAGCAGTCACCTCTCCAGTCAGCAGATGAATGATCTTGTTGGTGAGCTTCAGGATCTTCTGGTCACTGTGCCTCTCATGTGTCAGTGAGTGAGGTGGAGGCACCGTGATGGGGCTCTGGGTCCTGCTCAGTCCTCCTGACACACAAGGATGGCTACTGGGTGTCTCACACTTTCCAGATGTCTTCCTTACTACTGTGTGATCCTATGTAATGAGAGAGACATCAATAAAACTAAATGGAAAACGACATCTATATCTCATGCCTAAAGCTGGATTCAATATAACCAACAGTATATTAAAAGTAAAACCTGGTAAAAGAATGCAAAAGGACCAGGTCACCGCTCTCCACAACTGCTCCAGTGGGGTACCATGGCAAACCAGCCAAGAGGCCACGACCATACAAGTTGAATGAGCCCAGAGAGACGTCGGACAGGCGCATCGAGAGATATATATGCCTGACAAATAGTGGCAGTAATCCACTGAGCAATAGATCCTTTGGACGCTAGTCAGCCACAATTGGGAGCTACCACAAGGATCAAAAGTAAAAATTGAAAGCAAGATCTCTTGGTTCAAATGAAAGCACCTTAGGTAAAAAGATGTCTTCGTCCGTAACACCACCCTATCAGAATAAGGGATAAGTAAGGGAGGCTTAGAAGACAGGGCCACCAATTCCAATATCCTTACAGAAAAGGCAATACCTAGGAGGAAAACCACCTTCAAGGTAAAGTAGCAGAATTTCACCATCTCAAGAGGCTCAAAAGGAGGTGAAGAGTCTCCATAACTAAAATTTAAATTCATGAAGGGATAGGAAGAATGTATGACGGGAGTATATGAAGGACCTCTTAAAGGAAAGCTTGCACAGCCGGAATGAAAGTCATCTTTGGAAAAGTAATGAAAGTGCAGACACTTGTAACTGTCAATCTCCCTCACCTCCCCAGTTATGTCCCTGTGTTAGACACTCCCAGATCTCACCTCCCCAGTCAGGTCCCTGTGTTAGTAATACGAATATGAGTGAAGTCACTGTGACACTTCCGGGATGAGCATTTGTATTCACACTGAAAGTATGACGCTTATTCTGGACAATGCGGCAATAATTCAGTGAAGACGCCCTGTCATGGAGCGCTATTAACAGCTTGTCCACACTGAAATAATCAGTAACAATTAAAGTGGGCACAATTCTACTGTGACAAAATACAACATGGATACATTTGTATATAAATTGGCTTGTGTGGGCAACATAGTGTAGAGTTCAGAGAACAGAGGATTGTTGAACCATATCTGCGCAGCTAACTCTAATCAATTGATATCTTCATAAGTTTATGAGCAGTTGTATCCACACTGACAGCACGAGATTGATACTAAGAATCTGCCTTCTTGGGACAGTCATTATTAAAAATTAAGACTGCAAGAGAACTGATTTATATACATCCTAATTAACTTTGTATGTGAACACAAAGGCTGATATTACAGCGAATAATAGAGTTTAAATATATTAATTTTGTGACTGACAGTATAGTTATCGACATTTTGAATCACAAATGAAGTAAATATCAGGAGTGTTCATTGACATCCCGGTACTATATATTTTAATTCTTTTTTCTTTACTTTATATCTATCTTTTAATATTTCACCTTTTTAGCTTCAATAGATGGGGATTTATTAATTGCATATATCTAATAAAAGTTATGTTTTATAATTGACCATTAAATTAGAGTGTTGTTGTACGTGGGGAATAATGAATCAATTCATAATCTAACTATATATATATATATATATATATATATATATATATATATATATATATATATATATATATTTTTTTTTATTAAAGATATATTTGATATTGATTGTGAAACTCTAATCGCCGTTGTGCACAATAATGCTACCACCTTTCCTCTGGTAGCACGCCCCCATACATGGCTACAATTTCTTTTGGGTTGACATTGTGAATGGGATGTAACCGTCGAATTGAACTTGTGCGGGAACGTTTGTCTGTCTGCCCCTCACCTTTCCTGTCAGCAGCTGGATGACCTCCACAGTGAGGTTTAATATCCTTTCAGTCACATGACTCCTGTCCTTGTCCATCCTCCGTGACATCATTTACGTGACTTCTAGTAAAAGGTCTCCGGTTCCTCACAGCTAAATGGTCTAAGAATAAATGTAATAATTAAAATAAATATCAGAGAGAGTTTACAAGTACCATAGTCATACAGCAACTCTGTATTACTGTCTGCATAATTCATTCTTCTAGTCTCACACATTAAGATTCCTTATAGAGCTCTGGGGAAGAATCATTCAGGATTACGGTCTGAATACGCACACCGACCAGTCTGATACTTAATCCCAAATTGGAACTTTTAAAAAAAATAAATCCCATCTCTTTGACCGACTCGCAGTCATCCGCATTGTCAGATCTGGAGCTGCGACTCCCTCCCGTCATAGCTGCCTGAGATGTGACTGGAGTGCGGCCGGAGGGGTTACTTCCCTGACAGTGCAGAAAACACTAATGATCGCAGCACAATGGAAATGTATTGAAGTTAATGGCCGGACTGTGCAGCTAATGAGGCCCCAGGTGGCTTCCGGCATCTGACCTGCTCCATGAAACAGACGCAAACATGAAAATAAAATCTTATCTCCAAACATATAGATAAGAGTGTCCATCCCCAATTGTTCATCCCAGAGACAATGTGGTGTGTAAAGTGTGCTGATAAGCACTGCTCCTGCTGTGTTCCTATATACGGATAAATGGGGGCGCTATTCCCATTTGCCACCAATTGAGCGCCATCATTAGCAGCTTCACATGACCCGGTTCCCATCACTCTGGGGGCGTGTCCAGCGTTCTCCGAGCTGCTGAGCTGCCACTGGACCCTTCCAGCACTGTTTAGGTGACGTGCACATTTCCTCCCCCAACCATCCCTCTCCGCAGGATGCTGGGGTTAGTAGGTTGGATGGTGGAGTAGTGCCCGAGAAGAGGGAAGAGGAGAGGGGGGAGGCAATTGGCTGGAAAGTGTCGACCTTTTGGCTGTTGACCCTTTGACCCGAATGGCCTTTTGACCTAAGTACACCAGAGTACATTGCATCCGAGAAGTATTCAAAGCGCTTCACTTTTTCTACCTTTTGTTATGTAACAGCCTTATTCCAAAATTGAACAAATTCTTTTCTCTCGAAATTCTACACAATACCCCATAATGACAACATGAAAAAAGTTTTTTAGATTTTTGCAAATTTATTACAAATAAAAAACTAAGAAATCACATGTACACAAGTATTCACAGCCTTTGCCATGAAGCTCAAAAAGGAGATTTATGGTAGACTTAACATTGTTAAATCTTTCTGCGAGGTACACTGGATTCCACAGGGAAAACATCGGGTTTAGAGTGGATCCAGAGAAGCACCAACAAGCTAAAGCTTTAGGCTGTCGTAGGAAGTATTGGGGGGGGGGGGGGGGGGGGGACTCCTCTATAACCCCACCTCCAGGCACTGTGAGCTTAGTTTTGTTAACCAGTCCAATGCAGGAGAAGGTAAAAGAAAAGGTAGATGTTAGTCACATAGAACCACATTCTCACGACAGGAGAAGGTACCAGCGGCTAATGCCATACAAACCCATAGAAGCTAGGTGCGTCAGGGTGGTCGCCCAGTGGAACCCTGGGTACACTACCTCACAGAAAGATTTAACAATGGTTAGTCTACCACAAATCCCCTGTTCTGCAGCAGGGAACACTGTGTTCCACAGGGAAAACGTCGGGTGATATCCTAAAGCAGTTCCTCAAGGGAGGGGACGCGACCTTAGCGGGTATGAGAACCCGGCGTCCAAAGGAAGCATGCTCTGAGGCGGAAGTATCAAAGGCATAGAACCTTATGAACGTGTTCACTGAGGACCACGTAGCCACCTTGCACAATTGTTCCGTGGATGTGCCACGGTGTTCCGCCTACGAAGGTCCACCAGACCGAGTAGAATGGGCTTTAATGTCAACAGGAGCTGGGAGTCGAGCATGCGCATAGGCTTGTGCAATCACCATTCTAATCCATCTGGACAAGGTTTGCTTATTCACAGGCCAGCCACGTTTGTGGGAACCATGTAGTACGAAAAGGTTATCTGACCTAATAGAGGCAGTCCTCTCCACATAAACACGGAGAACCCTTACCACATCCGTAGACCGCTCTTTGGGAGATAAGTCAGAAGAGATAAAGGCCGGAACAACAAGCTCTTGGTTAAGGTGATATGATGACACCACCTTAGGTAAATAACCAGGGAGAGTTCTAAGAACTACCCGGTTATGATGAAATATCAGACAGGCGCTTTGTCCTGTCGTCCACCCTAAGTCCAACACCCTTCTAGCAGAGCCAAAAGCCAGTAGAAACAGGACCTTGGTCGTGAGCCATTTTAGGTCCACCATCTCAAGAGGTTCAAATGGAGACTCTTGCAGGGCTTTCAGAACAATAGACAGATCCCATGGAGCCACAGAAGGGACAATGGGAGGCTGAATTCTTATACACACCCTGAGTGAATGTATGAACTTCAGGAATAGATGCAATCTTTTTCTGAAATCAAACAGACAACAAGGTAGATAAATGAACCTTGAGGGAGGCCAGATGAAGGCCTAAACCCAGGTCTTGTTGTAGAAAATCCAAGATTCTAGAAGTTTTGAATCTGTAGGCATCAAAATTCTTATCATCACACCAGGTGAAGTACGAATTCCAGAATATAAAAAGTACTAAATTGCGCTATGAACGGGATTTTTTTAGCAGCTCAGTTCAAGATTTTCATATAGTGTAAAAGTAAAAAAGCGCTTGATATGTGTAAATATGTGTATGCTCAAAACCTGTGAAAAAAGAAAGATTAGTAAAAAATGTTTACAGCCCTTTTTGGACTATTTGGGACTGGATTGCAGTTCAGCCTAAAAGAAGATCAAGAAAACTACCCCTATCTAAATAATTAGTCCGTAAGTTGTAAATGACTGATATTTATATTAGGAGTATCTTAACCCTGTTCGTTCTTGCTTCTTAGCAGCGGTCCCGACACCCGTGGTACAAGGTGTTGTTGTTAGGTAGGCGGCTGATGTCTAGCCGCTCTTTGATCAGCGGCTGGCGGCTTTGATTGGCGGCTAGCTGGCTGCTAGTTCCCCGTCCAAGCGGCTGGCGGCTTTAATTAGCAGCTGGCTGGCTGCTGGTTCCCCGTCCGTGTTCCAGTCTGATTTTGCAAATTTGGTGCACAGTAAGGGTTCCTTAGTGTATAAACCAACGCGTTTCAGGCATAAGCCCTTCATCTAGGATAACTGATGGACTTCCTCAATCACTTTTTATAGGATAAAAAAAAAAACTTTATTCAAAAACGGAAATTCAATTAAAACAGGCGGTTACCATGTGTCCTGATTTTTTGTTAGGAGTGAAAAAGCGGAAAGCTGTCCATAAAATTACTTTTTTCTTTCAATGTTTATATGGTTTTGCGCAATTCTAAATTGGTGATATGTATATAATATATTTATACTAATTTATAAAAAGGCATTAAGTTCTATGTCAATGTTTAAACCCTTGGGAGTTAACGTATCCATGAAATAAATCCATTTGGTTTCTTTTTGTCTCAAAATTTGTGAAATGTCGCCTCCTCTCCAATTATTTTCCACCCTTTGTATGCCCATAAATTTTAACTTTGAAGCATCTTTATTATGACAGTCTAAAAATAAGAATTTACTTACCGATAATTCTATTTCTCGTAGTCCGTAGTGGATGCTGGGGACTCCGTCAGGACCATGGGGAATAGCGGGCTCCGCAGGAGACAGGGCACATCTAAAAAGCTTTTTAGGTCACATGGTGCGTACTGGCTCCTCCCCCTATGACCCTCCTCCAAGCCTCAGTTAGCTACTGTGCCCGGACGAGCGTACACAATAAGGAAGGATCTTGAATCCCGGGTAAGACTCATACCAGCCACACCAATCACACCATACAACTTGTGATCTGAATCCAGTTAACAGTATGATAACAAAACGAAGTAGCCTCTGAAAAGATGGCTCACAACAATAGTAATAACCCGATTTTTGTAACAATAACTATGTACAAGCATTGCAGACAATCCGCACTTGGGATGGGCGCCCAGCATCCACTACGGACTACGAGAAATAGAATTATCGGTAAGTAAATTCTTATTTTCTCTAACGTCCTAGTGGATGCTGGGGACTCCGTCAGGACCATGGGGATTATACCAAAGCTCCCAAACGGGCGGGAGAGTGCGGATGACTCTGCAGCACCGAATGAGAGAACTCCAGGTCCTCCTTAGCCAGAGTATCAAATTTGTAAAATTTTACAAACGTGTTCTCCCCTGACCACGTAGCTGCTCGGCAAAGTTGTAATGCCGAGACCCCTCGGGCAGCCGCCCAAGATGCGCCCACTTTCCTAGTGGAGTGGGCCTTTACAGATTTAGGCTGTGGCACGCCTGCCACAGAATGTGCAAGTTGGATTGTGCTACAGATCCAACGTGCAATCGTCTGTTTAGACGCAGGAGCACCCATCTTGTTGGGTGCATACAAAATAAACAACGAGTCAGATTTTCTGACTCCAGCTGTCCTTGAAATATATATTTTCAATGCTCTGACAACGTCCAGTAACTTGGAATCCTCCAAGTCGCTAGTAGCCGCAGGCACCACAATAGGCTGGTTCAAGTGAAAAGCCGAAACCACCTTAGGGAGAAATTGAGGACGTGTCCGCAATTCTGCCCTATCCGAATGGAAAATCAGATATGGACTTTTGTACGATAAAGCCGCCAACTCTGAAACTCTCCTGGCTGAAGCCAGGGCCAATAGCATGGTTACCTTCCATGTAAGGTATTTTAAATCTACCGATTTTAAAGGCTCAAACCAATGAGATTTGAGAAAATTTAAAACCACATTCAAATCCCACGGTGCCACTGGAAGCACTATTGGGGGTTGTATATGTAGTACACCTTTTACAAAAGTTTGTACTTCAGGCACTGACGCCAATTCTTTCTGGAAGAAAATTGATAAGGCCGAAATTTGAACTTTAATGGACCCCAATTTGAGGCCCATAGACAATCCTGCTTGCAGGAAATGTAAGAATCGACCCAATTGAAATTCTTCCGTTGGAGCCTTCTTGGCCTCACACCACGCAACATATTTTCTCCAAATGCGGTGATAATGTTGTGCGGTCACTTCTTTCCTGGCTTTAATTAAAGTAGGAATAACTTCCTCAGGAATGCCCTTCTCTTTTAGAATCCGGCGTTCAACCGCCATGCCGTCAAACGCAGCCGCGGTAAGTCTTGGAACATACAAGGTCCCTGCTGAAGCAGATCCCTTCTTAGAGGTAGAGGCCACGGATCCTCCGTGAGCATCTCTTGAAGTTCCGGATACCAAGTTCTTCTTGGCCAGTCCGGAGCTACCAGTATTGTTCTTACTCCTCTTTTCCGTATAATTCTCAGTACCTTTGGTATGAGAGGCAGAGGAGGGAACACATACACTGACTGGTACACCCACGGTGTTACCAGAGCGTCCACAGCTATTGCCTGAGGGTCTCTTGACCTGGCGCAATACCTGTCCAATTTTTTGTTGAGGCAAGACGCCATCATGTCCACCTTTGGTTTTTCCCAATGGTTCACAATCATGTGGAAAACTTCTGGATGAAGTCCCCACTCTCCCGGGTGAAGGTCGTGTCTGCTGAGGAAATCTGCTTCCCAGTTGTCCACTCCCGGGATGAACACTGCTGACAGTGCTACTACATGATTCTCCGCCCAGCGCAGAATCCTTGCAGCTTCTGCCATTGCACTCCGAAGTGCCGCCCTGTCTGTTTACGTGGGCGACTGCCGTGATGTTGTCCGACTGAATCTACACCGGCTGACCCTGAAGCAGAGGTTTTGCCAGGCTTAGAGCATTGTAGATTGCTCTTAGCTCCAGTATATTTATGTGAAGAGACGTCTCCAGGTTTGACCACACGCCCTGGAAGTTTCTTCCCTTTGTGACTGCTCCCCAACCTCGTAGGCTGGCATCCGTAGTCACCAGGACCCAGTCCTGTATGCCGAATCTGCGGCCCACTAACAGATGGGCAGTCTGCAACCACCACAGGAGAGACAACCTTGTTCTCGGTGACAGTGTTATCCGCTGATGCATGTGCAGATGCGATCCGGACCATTTGTCCAGCAGATCCCACTGAAATGTCCGTGCATGGAATCTGCCGAATGGAATCGCTTCGTACGAAGCCACCATCTTTCCCAGGACTCTTGTGCATTGATGTACTGACACAGTCCCTGGTTTTAGGAGGTTCCTGACAAGTTCGGATAACTCCCTTGCTTTCTCTTCCGGGAGAAATACCTTTTTCTGAACCGTGTCCAGAATCATGCCCAGGAACAGCAGATGTGTTGTCGGGGTCAATTGAGATTTTGGAAGATTTAGAATCCACCCGTGTTGTTGAAGCACTACTTGTGTTAGCGCTACACCGACTTCCAGCTGTTCTCTGGACTTTGCCCTTATCAGGAGATCGTCCAAGTAAGGGATAATTAATACGCCTTTTCTTCGTAGAAGAACCATCATTTCGGTCATTACCTTGGTAAAGACCCGAGGAGCCGTGGACAAACCAAACGGCAGCGTTTGAAACTGATAATGACAGTCTTGTATCACGAACCTGAGATACCCTTGGTGTGAGGGGTAAATCGGGACATGTAGATAAGCATCTTTTATGTCCAAGGACACCATGAAGTCTCCTTCTTCCAGATTCGCTATCACTGCTCTGAGTGACTCCATTTTGAACTTGAATTTCTGTATATACAGGTTCAAGGATTTCAGATTTAGAATAGGCCTTACCGAACCGTCTGGTTTCGGTACCACAAATAGTGTGGAATAATACCCCTTTCCCTGTTGTAGGAGGGGTACCTTGACTATCACCTGCTGAGAATACAGCTTGTGAATGGCTTCCAAAACCGACGTCCTTTCTGAGGGAGACGTTGGTAAAGCAGACTTCAGGAACCGGCGCGGGGGAAACCTTTCGAACTCCAGCATGTAACCCTGAGATATTATCTGCAGGACCCACGGGTCCACTTGTGAGTGAGCCCATTGATTGCTGAAAATCTTGAGTCGACCCCCCACCGTTCCTGAGTCCGCTTGTAAAGCCCCAGCGTCATGCTGATGGCTTTGTAGAAGCCGGGGCGGGCTTCTGTTCCTGGGCAGGGGCTGCTTGCTGCCCTTTCTTACCCTTTCCTCTGCCTCGCGGCAGATAAGACTGTCCTTTTGGTCGCTTTTTATAGGAACGAAAGGACTGCGGTTGAAAAGACGGTGTCTTTTTCTGTTGGGAAGGAGTCTGAGGTAAAAAAGTGGATTTGCCGGCAGTTGCCGTGGTCACCAGGTCCGAAAGACCGACCCCAAACAATTCCTCTCCTTTATATGGCAATACTTCCATATGCCTCTTGGAATCCGCATCACCTGACCACTGTCGCGTCCATAAACTTCTTCTGGCAGATATGGACATCGCGCTTACTCTTGATGCTAGAGTACAAACATCCCTCTGAGCATCTCGCATATAAAGAAAAGCATCCTTTAATTGCTCTAGAGGCAATAAAATACTGTCCCTATCCAGGGTATCAATATTTTCAGTCAGCGAATCCAACCACACTACCCCAGCACTGCACATCCAGGCTGAGGCTATTGCCGGTCGCAGTATAACACCAGTATGTGTGTATATACTTTTCAGTGTAGTTTCCAGCCTCCTATCTGCTGGATCCTTGAGGGCGGCCGTATCAGGAGACGGCAACACCACTTGCTTTGATAAACGTGTGAGCGCCTTATCCACCCTAGGGGGTGTTTCCCAGCGCGCACTAACTTCTGGTGGGAAAGGGTATAATGCCAATAACTTCTTTGAAATTATCAATTTTCTATCGGGTGTAACCCACGCTTCATCACACACATCATTCAATTCCTCTGATTCTGGGAAAAATACAGGTAGTTTTTTCACCCCCCCACATAATACCCCTTTTTGAGGTACTAGCAGCATCAGAGATCTGCAAAGCCTCCTTCATTGCCGTGATCATATAACGTGTGGCCCTATTGGAAAATAAGTTTGTTTCTTCACCGTCGACACTAGATTCATCTGTGTCGGTACCCGTGTCGACAGACTGAGGTAAAGGACGTTTTACAGCCCCTGACGGTGTCTGAGACGCCTGAACCGGTACTAACTGGTTTGCCGGGCGTCTTATTTCGTCAACTGACTTTTGTAACGTGCTGACATTATCACGTAATTCCATAACTAAAGCCATCCACTCCGGTGTCGACTCCCTAGGGGGTGACATTACCATCATCGGCAATTGCTCTGCCTCCACACCAACATCGTCCTCAAACATGTCGACACACGCGTACCGACACACAGCAGCCACACAGGGAATGCTCTATCGAAGACAGGACCCTCTTAGCCCTTTGGGGAGACAGAGGGAGAGTTTGCCAGCACACACCAAAAAGCGCTATAAATGTATATAAACAACCCTAGAAGGTGTTGTTTACTATATATGCGCTCTTAATATATAAATATAGCCAATTTATGCCCCCCTTCTCTCTGTTTTACCCTGTTTCTGTAGTGCAGTGCAGGGGAGAGTCCCGGGAGCCTTCCTCACCAGCGGAGCTGAGCAGGAAAATGGCGCTGAGTGCTGAGGAGAATAAGCTCCGCCCCCTTTTCGGCGGGCATTTTCTCCAGGTTTTTAAGAACTGGCCTGGGTTAAAATACATACATATAGCCTTAATGGCTATATGTGATGTATTTATTCTGCCAATAAGGTACTTATATTGCTGCCCAGGGCGCCCCCAGCAGCGCCCTGCACCCTCCGTGACCAAGTCAGTGAGCCGTGTGACAACAATGGCGCACAGCTGCCGTGCTGTGCGCTACCTTCATGAAGACTGTGAAGTCTTCTGCCGCCTGTTTCCGGACCTCCGTTCTGCCGTCTGTAAGGGGGATCGGCGGCGCGGCTCCGGGACGAACCCCAGGCTGACCTGTGTTCCGACTCCCTCTGGAGCTAAGTGTCCAGTAGCCTAAGATTCCAATCCATCCTGCACGCAGGTGAGTTGGAAATCTCTCCCCTAAGTCCCTCGATGCAGTGATCCTGTTGCCAGCAGGAATCACTGAAATGAAACCTAAAAAAAAACTTTTCTAAACAGCTCTTTAGGAGAGCCACCTAGATTGCACCCTCTCGGACGGGCACAAAAACCTAACTGAGGCTTGGAGGAGGGTCATAGGGGGAGGAGCCAGTACGCACCATGTGACCTAAAAAGCTTTTTAGATGTGCCCTGTCTCCTGCGGAGCCCGCTATTCCCCATGGTCCTGACGGAGTCCCCAGCATCCACTAGGACGTTAGAGAAAAATGTTTGGACACACTGTGGGTCTCCAAGCCTTTTTTAGTATTTAGTATGTGCTCAGATATGCGAATCTTCAATTTTCTTTTAGTCTGTCCTATGTATCGGTGTCCACAAGGGCACTCTAACATGTAGATTACCTTTTCGGTGTCACAAGTAATTCTACCTTTTACGTCAAATTCTTTTTTTGTGACATTGGATTTGAATTTCTTTATGGGCTGTACTGATGTTTGCTTGGTTGTCTTACATGCTACACATTTTAAGCAAAAGAAACTTCCCTGATTTTCCTTTAATTTGGTATCTTCAGATGGTAAATAACTTCTAACCAGACTCTGTTTTAGATTCTGTGCCTTTTTATATATGATCTGTGGTTTATCTTTGATCAGTGGTTTTAACTTGGTATCCAGTTGTAAAATATCTCCACGTTCCTGCATCCGGAGATCCACCTTGACGCAGAGAGAGGTCAGTTCGTCCAACGAATCCGGGAGTTCCCTAGTGACCAGCTCATCCTTCATGCGATCAGAGAGATCGTTCCAGAAAGCAGCTCTAAGGGCGTCATTATTCCAGCGAAGTTCAGAAGCAATAGCCTGAAAATGAACCACGTACTGGCCCACGGATCGGGAGCCCTGACGGATGCGTAGCAAGTCAGAAGAGGCCGTGGTCATCCTGACGGGCTCGTCGGAAATTCTTCGGAAGGACGTGATGAACTCAGTGTAATTGAAAACCAATGAATCAGATCGTTCCCATAGTGGAGACACCCAATCCAATGCAGAACCTTCAAGCAAAGAAATAATATATGCCACCTTGGACCTGTCTGTGGGAAAATTATGTGCGAGTAGCTCGAAATGAACTTCGCATTGGTTTAAGAAACCGACAATTTTTGGGATTCCCATTATAATGGGAAGGGGTAGAGTGTTGAAGGCGCGGACTGATACCAGCCGATGGTTGAACATTGCTGGGGGCGGCAACTGGTGCGGCTACGGGAATCGGGGCCGGAATAAAAGAAGCTAAGAATGCTTGAATCTGATCCAGACGACCGGACACCTCCTGGAGGTACTGCATCACTTAGCCCTGTGCTGCTTCCTGACTTTGCACGCGGGAAGCCAAGTTCTGGATGGCACTTCAGTCTGTGTTCCGATCCCCCGAGTCCATGAGGCCTGAGTATACTATCACTGACCTGGCTTGGCGGTGTTGTGGACTCTGGGTTTCCGCAACTGGGACGCAGCAGAGACGGACGAATATAGGTTTTCCTCATGCAGGATTTGGTCGGCAGACAGGAGGCACGTGTGGACGCTGGAGGTCTCCTGAAAGACAGAACTTGAAAAGGCGTTGATGAATCGGTGAAGAGTATCAGATGCTGGAGACACCAACCGCGCTTGAGAGCACTGGGTGCTTGGAGTCACCGAGGTGCTTGTAGGCGCTGAAGTGCTTGGAGGCACGGAGATCACAGCTTCTGTAGCAGAATAGATGATACTCAGGCGCCGGAGCTCTGCCCGGCGTCTGAATTTGAACTTCCCGCCAGCGTCTGATTGGAGAAGCGCTTGATGACGTCACCCGCACCTTCAGTGAACGCCGGGCGTACCAGTGACGTTCACACTATGAGCGCTGGACAGAGCGCCGGGAGCCGGGGACCGCCAGCGAGGACGGCCGCCCGGAGATCCAGCGCCCCCGGAGAGGCAATTACGGCGGCATGACAGTCTGTCGACAGACCCTGCAGGTTTTAGAACCAATGCCGTCTAGGCCACGCTGGAGCGACTAGAATTAGTATTCCTCCTTCTTGCTTGGACTTCCGCAGGACCCTCGGCGGGAGTGACACTGGAGGGAACACGTATGGCAGCCGAAAGTTCCATGGAATGGCTAGTGCGTCCACTAACGCTGCTTGAGGATCCCTGTTCCTTGATCCCAAGACCGGAACTTTGTGATTGTGTCGAGACACCATCAGGTCTATGTCTGGTAGGCCCCACCTGTCCACTAGGAGTTAAAAGACTTCCGAATGAAGACTCCACTCTCCAGCATGTACGTTCTGGCGACTGAGGAAGTCCACTTCCCAGTTTAGGACGATCGGTATGAAAACTGACGATATTGCTGGCAGATGGCGTTCCACCCAACAAAGGATCTTTGACACTACCAACATTGCCATGCTGCTTCAAATGCCGCCTTGATGGTTTTTGTATGCCACCGTGGTGGCGTTGTCTGACTGTACTTGAACAGGTTGTTCTGTAGTAGAGGTGGGGCGAGGGTTAACGCATTGAACACCGCCAGCAACTCCAGAATGTTTATCGAAAGGAGTGATGGTCCAGCGACCCTGGAAATAGTGTTGCTCCAACACCGCACCCCATCCCCGCAGGCTGGTATCTGTTGTCAACAGGACCCAGTTGGGGATCCAGAAGGGATGACACCTGGTCAGTTGCTAAGCTAAAATACACTCCCCAGTGGGGGGGCGGCATAGCGTTTGCACGGCTGCTAAAACTAGCGATCAACTCGGAATGACCCCCAATATATCCTATATTTGGTACACTTTTTCTTAACGAACGCTGTCTGTACATGTAGAATACTCAATTGTTTGTAAAACCACAGCGCTGTATACAGGCGGCTTTACAAGGGAGACCTTGCCCTGCAGTCCTGGAGACCAGCTGCAGCTATTCCTAAGATGACGCCCAGCGTCTCAGTCAGGGAGTGAGGGAGAGTGTGAGGAAGCTCCATGGCGGGAAAATCTGCAGTAGATGGTGCCCTGGGCTGGGGAGGGGCTACAGGTCAAGTGCCGGCTCCCCTATGCTGGGCCTCACTGCCTGATACTACGCAGCCTTACTAACAGGGGCGTTAGTACACCTGACCTGTACTCCTATGTCCTGGTGAATATAGTGGGGTCCCTGTGCGTAACAGCTGCGAAGATGGCGTCGCAGTCCATCTCCCTAGACTGCGATCGTAGCGCGATTTAGTGGAGGGTCCCGTCTGGGGGACCCTCTTACCTCCTCCCTGTAGTAGCCACGCGAACCAGAAGAGCGTCTGCAACCGTGTGCCTAGAACCAGAGATTATACGCCGCAAGTACCCACGAACTGAGCCGCGGGAGTATGCGACACCACTTGGGAGGTGACGGAGACGCAGCACTGAATGTCACTCTGGTGTAGAGATGTGCCCTGTATCGCAGGGCACATCAGAGCAGCAGCGACGGGTGTTCGGTGCAGGGACCGCGTACTGGTTCCCTGCACCGGACCAGAGGCGGAGACGAGCAGAGCCGCAGCAGCGGCACTTCAAACTTGGCGGTATTGGCAGCCAATCTGAAGCGCTGGCAGCGGGATTTCAAATCCAGCGCCGTCCACAAGCCAATCACGGCTCGCGGGGCGCCGGCCAATCACGGGTGGGTGCGGCGATCCAATCGGCGCTCACTTTGTAATAGGCCCTACCCCCGGGGTGTGATGTCAGACGCCGCCGGGAGCAAGAGAAGACGGGAGGCAGCGCTGAAGAACGGCGAAGAGCCGGGCGGTGCTGAAGAGGAGAGTACGCCGCGGGAAGAGCTCCGGTGGCTGCGGAAGAGGCCAGAAGACACCAGGCTCTAGAGAGAAGATGGCAAGCGGCGGCTGGACGCTGAAAAGAGGCGGCGGGACGGGCCAGCAGCAGAACAGCGCAGCTGAGGACCCGGAGAGGCCCCCAGGGGAGGAATGCAGAAGAGCCAACGAAACTCCCCCCTGGTGCCTCTCCCACCGTAACAGGTAGGCCCTCGGTGAGGGCACCGGTTAATCCCTTCCTCCCTAGAGCACCAGGGAACGGGCATTAGGCCCGTGGGCACAGTCAGGCCACAGGCCTGTGGCGCTGCAGACAGGCACTAGGCCCGTGGGTAATAGCAGGCATTAGGCCTGAGCTACATTAGAGGGCATTAGGCCCTAGTTTGCGGCCACTAGGGATATAAGGTGACCCTGGGCATTAGGCCCAGGTCACCCCACGGGCCCAAAGCTAGGTGGGCGCTAGGCCCAAGGGCAAAGTCACCCAAACGGTGAAGGACGCCGCCACACCTGGGGTATCCCCTTTTACGGTGGAAGAAGGATTGATACCCCCCCTTAAGTTGGTTTACTTTCTCCCCAGTTCGTCCGTCGTCGGCTCCGAGAGGGGATCACCGTGTCCGGGTCCAACTGAAGATTTCCAGGTCCGTTGGAAGGTTCCGTGACCTGAGGGCGAGAGAGTGCGGCGCCTGGTGAGTAGTGAGTCTACACCTGCACGGCAGCAGGCACTACACCGCAGCGCCACCCTCTTCCACCGACATGTAACAGCGCTGCAGCCCTTGAGAGCATACTTGCCTACCCTCCCGGGCTTAGAGCATTGTAGATTGCTCTTAGCTCCAGTATATTTATGTGAAGAGACGTCTCCAGGTTTGACCACACGCCCTGGAAGTTTCTTCCCTTTGTGACTGCTCCCCAACCTCGTAGGCTGGCATCCGTAGTCACCAGGACCCAGTCCTGTATGCCGAATCTGCGGCCCACTAACAGATGGGCAGTCTGCAACCACCACAGGAGAGACAACCTTGTTCTCGGTGACAGTGTTATCCGCTGATGCATGTGCAGATGCGATCCGGACCATTTGTCCAGCAGATCCCACTGAAATGTCCGTGCATGGAATCTGCCGAATGGAATCGCTTCGTACGAAGCCACCATCTTTCCCAGGACTCTTGTGCATTGATGTACTGACACAGTCCCTGGTTTTAGGAGGTTCCTGACAAGTTCGGATAACTCCCTTGCTTTCTCTTCCGGGAGAAATACCTTTTTCTGAACCGTGTCCAGAATCATGCCCAGGAACAGCAGATGTGTTGTCGGGGTCAATTGAGATTTTGGAAGATTTAGAATCCACCCGTGTTGTTGAAGCACTACTTGTGTTAGCGCTACACCGACTTCCAGCTGTTCTCTGGACTTTGCCCTTATCAGGAGATCGTCCAAGTAAGGGATAATTAATACGCCTTTTCTTCGTAGAAGAACCATCATTTCGGTCATTACCTTGGTAAAGACCCGAGGAGCCGTGGACAAACCAAACGGCAGCGTTTGAAACTGATAATGACAGTCTTGTATCACGAACCTGAGATACCCTTGGTGTGAGGGGTAAATCGGGACATGTAGATAAGCATCTTTTATGTCCAAGGACACCATGAAGTCTCCTTCTTCCAGATTCGCTATCACTGCTCTGAGTGACTCCATTTTGAACTTGAATTTCTGTATATACAGGTTCAAGGATTTCAGATTTAGAATAGGCCTTACCGAACCGTCCGGTTTCGGTACCACAAATAGTGTGGAATAATACCCCTTTCCCTGTTGTAGGAGGGGTACCTTGACTATCACCTGCTGAGAATACAGCTTGTGAATGGCTTCCAAAACCGACGTCCTTTCTGAGGGAGACGTTGGTAAAGCAGACTTCAGGAACCGGCGCGGGGGAAACCTTTCGAACTCCAGCATGTAACCCTGAGATATTATCTGCAGGACCCACGGGTCCACTTGTGAGTGAGCCCATTGATTGCTGAAAATCTTGAGTCGACCCCCCACCGTTCCTGAGTCCGCTTGTAAAGCCCCAGCGTCATGCTGATGGCTTTGTAGAAGCCGGGGCGGGCTTCTGTTCCTGGGCAGGGGCTGCTTGCTGCCCTTTCTTACCCTTTCCTCTGCCTCGCGGCAGATAAGACTGTCCTTTTGGTCGCTTTTTATAGGAACGAAAGGACTGCGGTTGAAAAGACGGTGTCTTTTTCTGTTGGGAAGGAGTCTGAGGTAAAAAAGTGGATTTGCCGGCAGTTGCCGTGGTCACCAGGTCCGAAAGACCGACCCCAAACAATTCCTCTCCTTTATATGGCAATACTTCCATATGCCTCTTGGAATCCGCATCACCTGACCACTGTCGCGTCCATAAACTTCTTCTGGCAGATATGGACATCGCGCTTACTCTTGATGCTAGAGTACAAACATCCCTCTGAGCATCTCGCATATAAAGAAAAGCATCCTTTAATTGCTCTAGAGTCAATAAAATACTGTCCCTATCCAGGGTATCAATATTTTCAGTCAGCGAATCCAACCACACTACCCCAGCACTGCACATCCAGGCTGAGGCTATTGCCGGTCGCAGTATAACACCAGTATGTGTGTATATACTTTTCAGTGTAGTTTCCAGCCTCCTATCTGCTGGATCCTTGAGGGCGGCCGTATCAGGAGACGGCAACGCCACTTGCTTTGATAAACGTGTGAGCGCCTTATCCACCCTAGGGGGTGTTTCCCAGCGCGCCCTAACCTCTGGTGGGAAAGGGTATAATGCCAATAACTTCTTTGAAATTATCAATTTTCTATCGGGTGTAACCCACGCTTCATCACACACATCATTCAATTCCTCTGATTCTGGGAAAAATACAGGTAGTTTTTTCACCCCCCCACATAATACCCCTTTTTGAGGTACTAGCAGCATCAGAGATCTGCAAAGCCTCCTTCATTGCCGTGATCATATAACGTGTGGCCCTATTGGAAAATAAGTTTGTTTCTTCACCGTCGACACTAGATTCATCTGTGTCGGTACCCGTGTCGACAGACTGAGGTAAAGGACGTTTTACAGCCCCTGACGGTGTCTGAGACGCCTGAACCGGTACTAACTGGTTTGCCGGGCGTCTTATTTCGTCAACTGACTTTTGTAACGTGCTGACATTATCACGTAATTCCATAACTAAAGCCATCCACTCCGGTGTCGACTCCCTAGGGGGTGACATTACCATCATCGGCAATTGCTCTGCCTCCACACCAACATCGTCCTCAAACATGTCGACACACGCGTACCGACACACAGCAGCCACACAGGGAATGCTCTATCGAAGACAGGACCCTCTTAGCCCTTTGGGGAGACAGAGGGAGAGTTTGCCAGCACACACCAAAAAGCGCTATAAATGTATATAAACAACCCTAGAAGGTGTTGTTTACTATATATGCGCTCTTAATATATAAATATAGCCAATTTATGCCCCCCTTCTCTCTGTTTTACCCTGTTTCTGTAGTGCAGTGCAGGGGAGAGTCCCGGGAGCCTTCCTCACCAGCGGAGCTGAGCAGGAAAATGGCGCTGAGTGCTGAGGAGAATAAGCTCCGCCCCCTTTTCGGCGGGCATTTTCTCCAGGTTTTTAAGAACTGGCCTGGGTTAAAATACATACATATAGCCTTAATGGCTATATGTGATGTATTTATTCTGCCAATAAGGTACTTATATTGCTGCCCAGGGCGCCCCCAGCAGCGCCCTGCACCCTCCGTGACCAAGTCAGTGAGCCGTGTGACAACAATGGCGCACAGCTGCCGTGCTGTGCGCTACCTTCATGAAGACTGTGAAGTCTTCTGCCGCCTGTTTCCGGACCTCCGTTCTGCCGTCTGTAAGGGGGATCGGCGGCGCGGCTCCGGGACGAACCCCAGGCTGACCTGTGTTCCGACTCCCTCTGGAGCTAAGTGTCCAGTAGCCTAAGATTCCAATCCATCCTGCACGCAGGTGAGTTGGAAATCTCTCCCCTAAGTCCCTCGATGCAGTGATCCTGTTGCCAGCAGGAATCACTGAAATGAAACCTAAAAAAAAACTTTTCTAAACAGCTCTTTAGGAGAGCCACCTAGATTGCACCCTCTCGGACGGGCACAAAAACCTAACTGAGGCTTGGAGGAGGGTCATAGGGGGAGGAGCCAGTACGCACCATGTGACCTAAAAAGCTTTTTAGATGTGCCCTGTCTCCTGCGGAGCCCGCTATTCCCCATGGTCCTGACGGAGTCCCCAGCATCCACTAGGACGTTAGAGAAAAATGTTTGGACACACTGTGGGTCTCCAAGCCTTTTTTAGTATTTAGTATGTGCTCAGATATGCGAATCTTCAATTTTCTTTTAGTCTGTCCTATGTATCGGTGTCCACAAGGGCACTCTAACATGTAGATTACCTTTTCGGTGTCACAAGTAATTCTACCTTTTACGTCAAATTCTTTTTTTGTGACATTGGATTTGAATTTCTTTATGGGCTGTACTGATGTTTGCTTGGTTGTCTTACATGCTACACATTTTAAGCAAAAGAAACTTCCCTGATTTTCCTTTAATTTGGTATCTTCAGATGGTAAATAACTTCTAACCAGACTCTGTTTTAGATTCTGTGCCTTTTTATATATGATCTGTGGTTTATCTTTGATCAGTGGTTTTAACTTGGTATCCAGTTGTAAAATATCTCCACGTTCCTGCATCCGGAGATCCACCTTGACGCAGAGAGAGGTCAGTTCGTCCAACGAATCCGGGAGTTCCCTAGTGACCAGCTCATCCTTCATGCGATCAGAGAGACCGTTCCAGAAAGCAGCTCTAAGGGCGTCATTATTCCAGCGAAGTTCAGAAGCAATAGCCTGAAAATGAACCACGTACTGGCCCACGGATCGGGAGCCCTGACGGATGCGTAGCAAGTCAGAAGAGGCCGTGGTCATCCTGACGGGCTCGTCGGAAATTCTTCGGAAGGACGTGATGAACTCAGTGTAATTGAAAACCAATGAATCAGATCGTTCCCATAGTGGAGACACCCAATCCAATGCAGAACCTTCAAGCAAAGAAATAATATATGCCACCTTGGACCTGTCTGTGGGAAAATTATGTGCGAGTAGCTCGAAATGAACTTCGCATTGGTTTAAGAAACCGACAATTTTTGGGATTCCCATTATAATGGGAAGGGGTAGAGTGTTGAAGGCGCGGACTGATACCAGCCGATGGTTGAACATTGCTGGGGGCGGCAACTGGTGCGGCTACGGGAATCGGGGCCGGAATAAAAGAAGCTAAGAATGCTTGAATCTGATCCAGACGACCGGACACCTCCTGGAGGTACTGCATCACTTAGCCCTGTGCTGCTTCCTGACTTTGCACGCGGGAAGCCAAGTTCTGGATGGCACTTCAGTCTGTGTTCCGATCCCCCGAGTCCATGAGGCCTGAGTATACTATCACTGACCTGGCTTGGCGGTGTTGTGGACTCGGGGTTTCCGCAACTGGGACGCAGCAGAGACGGACGAATATAGGTTTTCCTCATGCAGGATTTGGTCGGCAGACAGGAGGCACGTGTGGACGCTGGAGGTCTCCTGAAAGACAGAACTTGAAAAGGCGTTGATGAATCGGTGAAGAGTATCAGATGCTGGAGACACCAACCGCGCTTGAGAGCACTGGGTGCTTGGAGTCACCGAGGTGCTTGTAGGCGCTGAAGTGCTTGGAGGCACGGAGATCACAGCTTCTGTAGCAGAATAGATGATACTCAGGCGCCGGAGCTCTGCCCGGCGTCTGAATTTGAACTTCCCGCCAGCGTCTGATTGGAGAAGCGCTTGATGACGTCACCCGCACCTTCAGTGAACGCCGGGCGTACCAGTGACGTTCACACTATGAGCGCTGGACGGAGCGCCGGGAGCCGGGGACCGCCAGCGAGGACGGCCGCCCGGAGATCCAGCGCCCCCGGAGAGGCAATTACGGCGGCATGACAGTCTGTCGACAGACCCTGCAGGTTTTAGAACCAATGCCGTCTAGGCCACGCTGGAGCGACTAGAATTAGTATTCCTCCTTCTTGCTTGGACTTCCGCAGGACCCTCGGCGGGAGTGACACTGGAGGGAACACGTATGGCAGCCGAAAGTTCCATGGAATGGCTAGTGCGTCCACTAACGCTGCTTGAGGATCCCTGTTCCTTGATCCCAAGACCGGAACTTTGTGATTGTGTCGAGACACCATCAGGTCTATGTCTGGTAGGCCCCACCTGTCCACTAGGAGTTAAAAGACTTCCGAATGAAGACTCCACTCTCCAGCATGTACGTTCTGGCGACTGAGGAAGTCCACTTCCCAGTTTAGGACGATCGGTATGAAAACTGACGATATTGCTGGCAGATGGCGTTCCACCCAACAAAGGATCTTTGACACTACCAACATTGCCATGCTGCTTCAAATGCCGCCTTGATGGTTTTTGTATGCCACCGTGGTGGCGTTGTCTGACTGTACTTGAACAGGTTGTTCTGTAGTAGAGGTGGGGCGAGGGTTAACGCATTGAACACCGCCAGCAACTCCAGAATGTTTATCGAAAGGAGTGATGGTCCAGCGATTCTGGAAATAGTGTTGCTCCAACACCGCACCCCATCCCCGCAGGCTGGTATCTGTTGTCAACAGGACCCAGTTGGGGATCCAGAAGGGATGACACCTGGTCAGTTGCTAAGCTAAAATACACTCCCCAGTGGGGGGGCGGCATAGCGTTTGCACGGCTGCTAAAACTAGCGATCAACTCGGAATGACCCCCAATATATCCTATATTTGGTACACTTTTTCTTAACGAACGCTGTCTGTACATGTAGAATACTCAATTGTTTGTAAAACCACAGCGCTGTATACAGGCGGCTTTACAAGGGAGACCTTGCCCTGCAGTCCTGGAGACCAGCTGCAGCTATTCCTAAGATGACGCCCAGCGTCTCAGTCAGGGAGTGAGGGAGAGTGTGAGGAAGCTCCATGGCGGGAAAATCTGCAGTAGATGGTGCCCTGGGCTGGGGAGGGGCTACAGGTCAAGTGCCGGCTCCCCTATGCTGGGCCTCACTGCCTGATACTACGCAGCCTTACTAACAGGGGCGTTAGTACACCTGACCTGTACTCCTATGTCCTGGTGAATATAGTGGGGTCCCTGTGCGTAACAGCTGCGAAGATGGCGTCGCAGTCCATCTCCCTAGACTGCGATCGTAGCGCGATTTAGTGGAGGGTCCCGTCTGGGGGACCCTCTTACCTCCTCCCTGTAGTAGCCACGCGAACCAGAAGAGCGTCTGCAACCGTGTGCCTAGAACCAGAGATTATACGCCGCAAGTACCCACGAACTGAGCCGCGGGAGTATGCGACACCACTTGGGAGGTGACGGAGACGCAGCACTGAATGTCACTCTGGTGTAGAGATGTGCCCTGTATCGCAGGGCACATCAGAGCAGCAGCGACGGGTGTTCGGTGCAGGGACCGCGTACTGGTTCCCTGCACCGGACCAGAGGCGGAGACGAGCAGAGCCGCAGCAGCGGCACTTCAAACTTGGCGGTATTGGCAGCCAATCTGAAGCGCTGGCAGCGGGATTTCAAATCCAGCGCCGTCCACAAGCCAATCACGGCTCGCGGGGCGCCGGCCAATCACGGGTGGGTGCGGCGATCCAATCGGCGCTCACTTTGTAATAGGCCCTACCCCCGGGGTGTGATGTCAGACGCCGCCGGGAGCAAGAGAAGACGGGAGGCAGCGCTGAAGAACGGCGAAGAGCCGGGCGGTGCTGAAGAGGAGAGTACGCCGCGGGAAGAGCTCCGGTGGCTGCGGAAGAGGCCAGAAGACACCAGGCTCTAGAGAGAAGATGGCAAGCGGCGGCTGGACGCTGAAAAGAGGCGGCGGGACGGGCCAGCAGCAGAACAGCGCAGCTGAGGACCCGGAGAGGCCCCCAGGGGAGGAATGCAGAAGAGCCAACGAAACTCCCCCCTGGTGCCTCTCCCACCGTAACAGGTAGGCCCTCGGTGAGGGCACCGGTTAATCCCTTCCTCCCTAGAGCACCAGGGAACGGGCATTAGGCCCGTGGGCACAGTCAGGCCACAGGCCTGTGGCGCTGCAGACAGGCACTAGGCCCGTGGGTAATAGCAGGCATTAGGCCTGAGCTACATTAGAGGGCATTAGGCCCTAGTTTGCGGCCACTAGGGATATAAGGTGACCCTGGGCATTAGGCCCAGGTCACCCCACGGGCCCAAAGCTAGGTGGGCGCTAGGCCCAAGGGCAAAGTCACCCAAACGGTGAAGGACGCCGCCACACCTGGGGTATCCCCTTTTACGGTGGAAGAAGGATTGATACCCCCCCTTAAGTTGGTTTACTTTCTCCCCAGTTCGTCCGTCGTCGGCTCCGAGAGGGGATCACCGTGTCCGGGTCCAACTGAAGATTTCCAGGTCCGTTGGAAGGTTCCGTGACCTGAGGGCGAGAGAGTGCGGCGCCTGGTGAGTAGTGAGTCTACACCTGCACGGCAGCAGGCACTACACCGCAGCGCCACCCTCTTCCACCGACATGTAACAGCGCTGCAGCCCTTGAGAGCATACTTGCCTACCCTCCCGGGCTTAGAGCATTGTAGATTGCTCTTAGCTCCAGTATATTTATGTGAAGAGACGTCTCCAGGTTTGACCACACGCCCTGGAAGTTTCTTCCCTTTGTGACTGCTCCCCAACCTCGTAGGCTGGCATCCGTAGTCACCAGGACCCAGTCCTGTATGCCGAATCTGCGGCCCACTAACAGATGGGCAGTCTGCAACCACCACAGGAGAGACAACCTTGTTCTCGGTGACAGTGTTATCCGCTGATGCATGTGCAGATGCGATCCGGACCATTTGTCCAGCAGATCCCACTGAAATGTCCGTGCATGGAATCTGCCGAATGGAATCGCTTCGTACGAAGCCACCATCTTTCCCAGGACTCTTGTGCATTGATGTACTGACACAGTCCCTGGTTTTAGGAGGTTCCTGACAAGTTCGGATAACTCCCTTGCTTTCTCTTCCGGGAGAAATACCTTTTTCTGAACCGTGTCCAGAATCATGCCCAGGAACAGCAGATGTGTTGTCGGGGTCAATTGAGATTTTGGAAGATTTAGAATCCACCCGTGTTGTTGAAGCACTACTTGTGTTAGCGCTACACCGACTTCCAGCTGTTCTCTGGACTTTGCCCTTATCAGGAGATCGTCCAAGTAAGGGATAATTAATACGCCTTTTCTTCGTAGAAGAACCATCATTTCGGTCATTACCTTGGTAAAGACCCGAGGAGCCGTGGACAAACCAAACGGCAGCGTTTGAAACTGATAATGACAGTCTTGTATCACGAACCTGAGATACCCTTGGTGTGAGGGGTAAATCGGGACATGTAGATAAGCATCTTTTATGTCCAAGGACACCATGAAGTCTCCTTCTTCCAGATTCGCTATCACTGCTCTGAGTGACTCCATTTTGAACTTGAATTTCTGTATATACAGGTTCAAGGATTTCAGATTTAGAATAGGCCTTACCGAACCGTCCGGTTTCGGTACCACAAATAGTGTGGAATAATACCCCTTTCCCTGTTGTAGGAGGGGTACCTTGACTATCACCTGCTGAGAATACAGCTTGTGAATGGCTTCCAAAACCGACGTCCTTTCTGAGGGAGACGTTGGTAAAGCAGACTTCAGGAACCGGCGCGGGGGAAACCTTTCGAACTCCAGCATGTAACCCTGAGATATTATCTGCAGGACCCACGGGTCCACTTGTGAGTGAGCCCATTGATTGCTGAAAATCTTGAGTCGACCCCCCACCGTTCCTGAGTCCGCTTGTAAAGCCCCAGCGTCATGCTGATGGCTTTGTAGAAGCCGGGGCGGGCTTCTGTTCCTGGGCAGGGGCTGCTTGCTGCCCTTTCTTACCCTTTCCTCTGCCTCGCGGCAGATAAGACTGTCCTTTTGGTCGCTTTTTATAGGAACGAAAGGACTGCGGTTGAAAAGACGGTGTCTTTTTCTGTTGGGAAGGAGTCTGAGGTAAAAAAGTGGATTTGCCGGCAGTTGCCGTGGTCACCAGGTCCGAAAGACCGACCCCAAACAATTCCTCTCCTTTATATGGCAATACTTCCATATGCCTCTTGGAATCCGCATCACCTGACCACTGTCGCGTCCATAAACTTCTTCTGGCAGATATGGACATCGCGCTTACTCTTGATGCTAGAGTACAAACATCCCTCTGAGCATCTCGCATATAAAGAAAAGCATCCTTTAATTGCTCTAGAGTCAATAAAATACTGTCCCTATCCAGGGTATCAATATTTTCAGTCAGCGAATCCAACCACACTACCCCAGCACTGCACATCCAGGCTGAGGCTATTGCCGGTCGCAGTATAACACCAGTATGTGTGTATATACTTTTCAGTGTAGTTTCCAGCCTCCTATCTGCTGGATCCTTGAGGGCGGCCGTATCAGGAGACGGCAACGCCACTTGCTTTGATAAACGTGTGAGCGCCTTATCCACCCTAGGGGGTGTTTCCCAGCGCGCCCTAACCTCTGGTGGGAAAGGGTATAATGCCAATAACTTCTTTGAAATTATCAATTTTCTATCGGGTGTAACCCACGCTTCATCACACACATCATTCAATTCCTCTGATTCTGGGAAAAATACAGGTAGTTTTTTCACCCCCCCACATAATACCCCTTTTTGAGGTACTAGCAGCATCAGAGATCTGCAAAGCCTCCTTCATTGCCGTGATCATATAACGTGTGGCCCTATTGGAAAATAAGTTTGTTTCTTCACCGTCGACACTAGATTCATCTGTGTCGGTACCCGTGTCGACAGACTGAGGTAAAGGACGTTTTACAGCCCCTGACGGTGTCTGAGACGCCTGAACCGGTACTAACTGGTTTGCCGGGCGTCTTATTTCGTCAACTGACTTTTGTAACGTGCTGACATTATCACGTAATTCCATAACTAAAGCCATCCACTCCGGTGTCGACTCCCTAGGGGGTGACATTACCATCATCGGCAATTGCTCTGCCTCCACACCAACATCGTCCTCAAACATGTCGACACACGCGTACCGACACACAGCAGCCACACAGGGAATGCTCTATCGAAGACAGGACCCTCTTAGCCCTTTGGGGAGACAGAGGGAGAGTTTGCCAGCACACACCAAAAAGCGCTATAAATGTATATAAACAACCCTAGAAGGTGTTGTTTACTATATATGCGCTCTTAATATATAAATATAGCCAATTTATGCCCCCCTTCTCTCTGTTTTACCCTGTTTCTGTAGTGCAGTGCAGGGGAGAGTCCCGGGAGCCTTCCTCACCAGCGGAGCTGAGCAGGAAAATGGCGCTGAGTGCTGAGGAGAATAAGCTCCGCCCCCTTTTCGGCGGGCATTTTCTCCAGGTTTTTAAGAACTGGCCTGGGTTAAAATACATACATATAGCCTTAATGGCTATATGTGATGTATTTATTCTGCCAATAAGGTACTTATATTGCTGCCCAGGGCGCCCCCAGCAGCGCCCTGCACCCTCCGTGACCAAGTCAGTGAGCCGTGTGACAACAATGGCGCACAGCTGCCGTGCTGTGCGCTACCTTCATGAAGACTGTGAAGTCTTCTGCC